>NC_136631.1:25170435-25207935 GCF_933228915.1 Telmatherina bonti | reverse complement strand
CATGTCTATGCTTCAAAAATGGGATGCTGATGTGATGAGATAATCAGGTTTATGTTGCTTGAGTAATTTTTACTCCTTTGCCAAAGATACAAAGGAAGAACTGTCATGTGGATTTAATTTTTCTTGAGCAGTAAAGTGGAAGTCAGTAACTCTAAAATACATATGCTGAAATATGGTTTTGGTGTTTGCTGTCCTGCAGGTTTTCAATGTACCCCTGTTCAAACATACTTGGCTTACATTAACTCATTCCAACAATGACAGATTAATATGACACATGTGTGTTGGAGCAGGGATACATGGAAAACTTTGTGGGATTGTGGTCCTCGAAAACTGTAGCTGGACACGCCTGGTTTAAGGTGAAAGGATTCAATATGGTTTGTTGGTTTCCTTATTTAAACTGTTGTTATGACTTTGTTGATATAAACAGCTGGGTTTAAGTGGATTATGTATTGCCTTTGTTTTAAGTGGGTTGTAGCTGGCCAGCAATTAAATAGATATGATGAGATTGTAAAAGTGCTTTGTTTGGGTATTTTTGTGAATTGATACTATATAAATATTTTAAATTGACTGAAAAGTGAAAGACAAAAATTTGGGGCAATATTGAAAATAAAATAGCGTTCTCTGTTTTAATGTTTCCTAATTCTGAGGATACACTTAGCAGATTCACAACATATTAAAGTCAACAGCAGTGTGGCTGGCTAATTGCAATGGCTGAAAAAAAACCCAGAAATCATAGTACTAGATTGATTAATAAGCAAAGTTGTGTTAATAAAAAATGAATAACTCTTTTACACCACATCATGTTCCTCACAGATTTTAGATGAAGAAACGAAAAAAAAAAGTAGCCTCATGTGTTTCTATAATACAGTTTTCCGCTTCAAATAGAAACAAACATTCATGACAGGAACTGTTCTTCCAGAAAGGTTCACTGATCCTCACATGCAAGCGGTTCTTCAGTCTGTCAAGCTAACTTGATGCTACTGTTTTGCTGTTCATGGTGCACTAAGCTAACTGCTATATCATCACATTAAAGACAAGCATTTAGTTTTTATTTCAAGTGTTTGTCAAATAATATCAAGTTTGTTTGTTTTAAAATAAAGATTATTTAAAGTTTACTTGTGATTTTTTCCCCCTTTACTATATAACATAATATGACAAGTGGCAAATGGGAGAAATGCAGATATTTCTCCTTCTGCACAGCTAGCTCCATGCTATTTATGGTAAGCTAACTGCTGAGTGATTGTTTTAAACATATACATTTAGTCTTATTTCAGTGTTTACCAAATAAAATCAATTTTGCAAGCAGATTTAAAAGTAAGGAGTTCTTTTGTTTTCAATTATCTAAACGTTGGGATACAGTTTTGTTGCTAATATGGAGATTTTCCTTCATTCTGCAAAGCTAGATTTTTCTGTTAGCTCTTTTTTTCCCCCAACCTTTTTCTGGATCAATTTAGGACAGATGAAAGAAATAGACTAAAAAATTACTTGGGTATTATCATAAATGTAAGCACATTTGGAAAGAAGGCGGGCAAAATGGATGAAGTTTTAAGAAAACAAAGACAAAAAAAAAAAAAAAAAAGGAGTAGTAAACAAAAAGAAGTCACAGCCAACACCATCTCAACTTTCAGGAAGTTACACTGTTACATTTTGCACCCAAATCATCATGTCTCTGAGATTAAATGTGTAAACATCTGTGTACAACTGCTGAGAATTTAAAGGGAAGACATGTTTAAACATTTGCTCTATTGTTGTTCAGCATCAGATACAGGAAATAAATTGCATTCAGCTAAATTTCTTGTAATTTGTAAATATTTTCAAAATAATTTCCCTAATAAATATTTAGCCATCCCATACTGCTTTCCAATATTTCTGTCATTGTAATAAAAATCCTCATTTTCTCTTCTGTTCTAGTCTTCCACTGATCTTATGTGTCATTTAGAAAAAGTCAACATTTATGCCACCAGCAACTAAAAAAACAGAAGTACAGAGCTCCCACCAACTTCTGCTTCATATTGAAAGACAGTCATAGTGTCAGGCGAGGAAGGCATCAAAGAATAGTTTTAAACTATTAGCTGCTGTAACTTGGATTGAAATCTATGCAAGATTTAATGTGGAGAGATGTAGCGAGTTCGCTTTTTCTTACAGTATTAGAACATTCTTATTCAGACAACAAGGAATTTTTTCTCCAGTCAAACTGAAGGTATATCAGATATATTTCAAACACATTTAGGTGTTTCTTGTTTTGGCCTGCTCTAAAGTTTTTGTTCTGTCAAAGTTTTTGCAACATGAGTAATGATCTGAGAAGACGAGACAGAAGCTGATTTCACTGACTGGGAACAGGTTTCTCAAATTTCGTCACGGATAAAAAGTTTGCCTTGCAAGTGGGGTTGCATGTTGACAGAATAATAATCACACAACATGTTGTTGATACTATCAGATCATCTGATTTTGATCACATCTTGGGATTATTCCCAAAAAGTTTAGTTCAACCAAGTTTTAACCCGGGTCCTGAAAAGGAATTGTTAATGTTCCCTTTATCCAACCGTCTCTCTGAATGGCTCCTAATCAGCTTCCATCACAGAAAAGAACCAAGAGGAGACAACTAAAACAGATTTCAAGAAAATCTAAATCTTAGAAAATGCAAAAAGTCTCATTTGAAAAGCAAAATCCTATTTTCCAGTATGAAAATTTTAAATTCTTCTCAATTTTGAGAGTTTGAACACAGATACAAGCATGCAGGGTGGTAATTATCATAAAAAATACAGTATTTAAAACACAGGTGTAATATATTGTCTTTATAAAGTACAATTTTAGGTCCCTATGGACGCCTCAGTACAGCCAGCAAAGGATGCAAGCTCATGTCAGATCGATTTATCTGGTGATCAATGTATCCGATTTCACACTTCTTTAAAGCTTGACTAAGTATCTGACAATCAGGTTTTAGTAATCACTCATTCCC
Organism: Telmatherina bonti; assembly: GCF_933228915.1. Classification (NCBI taxonomy): domain Eukaryota; kingdom Metazoa; phylum Chordata; class Actinopteri; order Atheriniformes; family Telmatherinidae; genus Telmatherina; species Telmatherina bonti. Next base: position 25,204,976 of record NC_136631.1, on the reverse strand, counting down.
AAGCTGTCATGGGATCCATTTTGATCAATCAAATCAAATCAAACACTGTAACCATGTACTTTTGAGCCCACTTTAATATTGATTTAAAAAGTAATACGTTTTTTAAAAAAAAATAAAGTCATTGGCTTAGTACTCATTCTGACTAAAGCATAGGCCATACACCAGGAGGATACATCACTTTGGCAGAAAGGCAGAGTTTTCTCTGTTCTGCACAGCTATCTTAATGCTATTTTTGGTAAGCTAACTGCTGAGTCATTGTTTTAAACATATACATGTAGTTTTATTTCAGTGTTTACCAAATAAAATCAATTTTGCAAGCAGATTTAAAAGTACAGAATTTTTTTTTTCAATTATCTAAAAGTTGGGATACAGTTTTGCTGCTAATATGGAGACTTTCCTTCATTCTGCAAAGGTAGATACAAGGCCGGATTATCCAATGGGCATTATGGGCACAGGCCCAGGGGCCCAAGTGGTGCCCGCATAGGGCAAACACCAGCATTTTGGACATGAAACAAAATGTTCATAAAGGCCAGATAGTTACACCACAGTGTATAGTGTCTTGCTGTTGGCTGAGAAATGTTAGAAATGTCGTTTCACACTGTATCATTCACTATTTTAACAATGTTGCACTTGGGAAGGGGGGCCTGTGGAAGACTCTGGGCCCAGGGGCCTGTGCACTTTTAATCCGGCCCTGATTTTATGGTGCTAAGGAATGTTGCGCAAGGCCAAGGCCATTCTCGGCTTCCGTAAGAGGGAATGAACTCACCTGTACGCCTTTTTTATGTCGTCCTGCGTGGCTCCTTTCTTCAGTCCGAGCACATTATACAAACTTTCTCCGTCTTTTGACATTTTCCTTTGAGGAGGAGTCTGAGAATCCGTCATGTTTCAGGATATTTTGACTGCGATATAAAAATATAAACAAAAACAAGCATGAACTCAAAACCCAGGAAAGGAAGTTTGACGTTTTAAAAACTTTGCTGGGGAGGTAAACTAACGAAACAAAAAAAAAAAAAAAAAAAAAAAAAAAAAAAGGCGTGATAGCTAATGGAAGTCACGACAACACGGACATAAATATCATAACTGTGTGTGCTAACACACAGTTAAAATTATTAGTTTGTTTCAAACATTTCAGTTTTTAAGCGCTTTTTCCTGAACGCTGAACTCGCATTAATGACTGACGGGATCTAATGCGACGTGAAGAAAAGTTCTACTTACATTCCTGAACAAATGAATGTTTTCGTTTTATGTCTAATCAGAGTTCAAAACTTTAACAAGTGCAATCCATGAATCCAGACTGACAGATAACTTCATGACCCGGAGGGCAGAGAAGCCGGAAGTTTCAGACAGAAAGAATTGTGGGTAAGAGAGTCTGTGGTAAAGTAGGTTAAAAAAAAAAGAAAACAGAAAGAAGCACACAGGTTTGAATAATTCATTTTTAAAGGTTCATTAAAAGATTTCAATTAATAGAGTATGAACAAAAAACAAAACAAAAAAAAAAAAAAAACTGGCAATGACAGTAAATGACAAGTTTAAATTTTGGCTGCTATTATTATTATTATTATTATTATTGTTATTATTATTATTATTATTATTATTATTGTTGTTGTTGTTGTTGTTATTTCTGCATTAGGGAGTAAAGGTAGCCAGGAGCCATTTGAGTTATTATTATTATCTGCCAATGTATGTCTAAATTCCGTTTAGAGACTAACTAAGGAATTAATGTATGTTTAGAATAGAAAGGGTGTGTGGGGTGCTTGCATGGCACATGTGAAGGAGATTATGTGGTATGTGTTTCAAAATAATATTTTGCTGTATGAAGGCCTTATCTTCATAAGCAGAAATAGTTTTTTATTGTGTAAAGCACTTTGTGTTGCCGGCAGCATTAAAAGTGCTTTATAAATAAAATTTTAATTTTAAAGTTTAAAGTTTGAAAGAAAGAAAAGACTTTGCCATCCTATATTCATATAAGAAATATAGACACCATTTCTTCATGTTTATGATGAAAATGTCTTTTGGCTGTCCAACATGTAGAGTAAAATGATCTGGGTGTAAATGTCAAAAGGGATTTTTTAAATTGTATTTATTTATTACATAGTGGAATGTGTTGAGAACAAAATAACATAAGAATAATCAGTGGAAGTCAAAATCATTAGCCATGGAGGTCTGGATTCAGAAATACTCTGAGAAGAGGAGAGATCAGATCACAGCCTGACACAACTCTTGTGGCAGTTCCTCAAGCCACCTAGAAATGAGATTCGGTAGTGTGTGGCCTCCATATGCCTCTCATTTCCACCAGCAGTTTGTTCCATCTGTGCAACAGCAGAGTAAACATATTCCCAATCAGAGTTACTTCCCAAGTTTACAGATTCATATCTCAGGAGCGACTGACTGGGAGTTAGTCATGATCTTCCCTTTATTTCACTGAGCAGTGTATTTGATAGCAGTGTAGATTCAGATCAGACCATTTTTTTTACATTGAAAAATTCAAGAAAATTTAACACGTTAAAAAAGTGGAGGTTTTAAATATGAACTCAATAAAAAAAATTAAATATTAAAAAGTTTTTTAGCATGTTTTTCCTACATTTTAAATACATACACACATACATACTACACATAGATGTAAACTATTCAATCTAAATATCAAATCTAAATTTTCAAATATAAATATAAATTCTGTATGTTATAAGTTACAAATCTAATCGAAATCTAAATGTTAACTTAATTCGTTTGTAGTGATTCATTGCAAATAGTCACTGTCATTGTTATTTAAGACTGGTGTTTGATGTGGTGGGTATTTCTGCTTTTGTCATCTTTCCTTTCGTGTTATTTGATTTGTAAAACTGCTTACAGAATTTAGAAAGTACTTGCTGCAGCTTCACTTTATCTCCAGCATGAATAGAAACCAGTAATAAACAAAAGGATTAAGGTAAACTGGACGAAAGGCAAAGCAGAAAGTCTGATTTGGACTCTTTTATTAATAGATGCTGCATATCTGAGATTAACAGTACAGTAAGATTCCTTCACATAAATGTCTATTAGCGTCACTGCAGGTGCAAATCTTCCTTATTTTGTTAAATCACATTAACAACGATCTTTCCCATGTTTCTGTTAGCTTCCATGTGTCTGTGAGCTTCTGCAATGTCCTCCAAGCCGAAAGTGCTGTCAACCACTGGTCTCAAGGAGGCATGCTGGTGTGAGAAATATGGCAGCACTCTGTGTGAGAAAGCTCTAACCAGCTCCGCTTTGTACTGCAAAGGAAAGATATAAAGAAAGGACAACCTAGTCAGACGTGTTCCTCTGTGGCATGTCAAAGGGAACTTGCCGATTGGCTCATAATGGAAAACCAGAGATTGAGAAAAGAGAGAAAGACTAAAGTTTGAAATCTTCTCTTGGCATGAGTCACGAGCTAAAATGAGGAATCACAGTTTGATTGAGATTATTTTCTCACCCGAAGACTACGAGAACGGAGGAGGCTGCTGAGCAAGTGGCCTCGCTTGGAAAGCAGTTTTCCCAGCAGATCTCCCTCCACCGTCCGGCCTCCCATCGTACCATACAGCACCCATCTACCGTCAACGGCTAAGGAGCTCACATTTTGCTCCCAGTTTGCCCCGCCGATGCAATCGAGAATGACGTTTGCTCCTTTCCCTGCAAAATAACAGCAATTATAAACACAACCAAACAGATAATTTTACCTGGAAGAAACATTTTATATTCCAAAAGCAGAAATGAGCTGGAAACAATGGTGTCTCAGAAAACCTTGACAGTAAATCAGAACTAACAAAAATAGGACCTCCCTCGAGTAAAGAGCGCTGCAAATGAAGGGAATTATGTCTTTTGCGGCTTCCTTTCCTTTAAGCCGCTCAGAGGTGTTGGGTCTTGTAATATTGGTGATGCGCTTCGTCCTTAGGCCTAATGAGATGCTGCATCCAGTTACATTTAAGATAGTTTATTTCACATGGATCGGCATTGCTTGGCATATACAGAGAACATGCAAATGGTGATGAATCGACAGAAAATAAACCGGAATATTATTGGGAAAAAACCCCCACAAACGGTTAAAGCCAAATACAAAGGAGTAAAGCAAAAAGATAAAAGTGGTCAACAAAAATTACGGCTACTCAGCTGCCTCTCCAAAACATTTCCCCCAATGAAAGTGTATCTTTTAAAAGGTTTAAAAGTTTGCGCCCACACGCGCACACACTAAAACCTGCATACGCCCACACACACACACACACACACACACGTGCATAGTGCTCCCCAGACTACATGTCTTCTATAATGTCAGTCATTAAGTAATCAGATCAACTGCTATTTCCCCCCCCTTTTAAAGTTAAAATATGCAATCTGACCATAAAGATTAACTCATTTTGCACGTTTCATTGAATCAGCAGAAGTCTTAACCAACTGGCAGACTAAATCATTCCCTCCTCGGTAAGAAAATGTGGGACAAAGCGACAATCAAACCAGGGAGCAATTTTATTCTCATTTGTTATTTTTTTCAGCCTCTTCAGCAAATTTGATGGTCACCTTTCTTATGAAAGGGGAGTGATCTTTTTGTTATATCTTTCCAATGTCTTCCACCGCTCTGTGCATGCTCAGGATTAAAGTGAAGAAAAGCTTTGATGAAATGGCTGAGAAATTGATTCCTCTGCAACGCAGCTACTTTTCATGGACGGGCTTGTTTTAAATTGGACTAATATTGTTCACATAATGAATATGTTTCTGATGGATTTTAACTGACTACAGTGAATTGTATTGAATCGGACTATTGTATTAGTGTTTTGAGATGACTTCGTTGTGAATTAGTGTTATGTAAATAAAGCTGAACTAAATTAAAGCAGTGTTAAAAGATCTTAGCCATCTCTCTTTTCGTTATATTTTGTTTCTAAGGATGAAGACTTTCATATAATCAATCAAACAAACAACTAACAAGTTTTTCTTTTGAATTTGGTTTTGCCTTTTTTTCAGTCATTTACAGTCCAGAACTACATCCTGAAAATGTTCAGAGGAATGTGTTTTTTAATCATTCATTCGTAAAAAAGGCATCAAACATTGAACAAAAATCATGTACCAGTAGCCTATAAAACTCCTAGAGGGACCAGTGGATTGTCTACACAGCTGCACATTCACCTTCAGTAAAGTCACGAACTCCTTGTGTGAAGTTCTCCTCTTTGTAGTTGAATCCAGCGGCTGCTCCCAGCTTCTTGGCCATCTTCAGCTTTTCTGGGCTCCCTGCTGTAACAATGGGCACAGCACCAAACAGACGAACCAGCTGAACAGCAGCTGTTCCTACTCCGCTTGCTCCAGCATGAACCAGCACCACCTCCCCGTCCTTCACCTGAGCTGAGGAAGAAGATAAACATACCTAAAGCAGGGTTCATCACTGGCCTCTTGTTTATCACAGATGTTTCATTCTTATCTCTCCGTGATACCACATAAGTATTATTTACAAAAAATGTGTATAAGTTATGTTGAATTGCTACCTATAAAAACCAGGAGCTGAAAAGCAGTGAGCCATGCTTCTGGTATTGCAGCAGCCTGACAGAGTGTGAGGTTAGAGGGAACAGGCATTAGGAGTTCTTCAGGTACAGAAACATATTCAGCATATCCTCCTCCACTCAGTAAGGCCATGACCCTCTCATCTGGTTTCCAGTCCATTTTCAGTCCTGGGCCCAGACCATCCACCGTACCAGCTACCTCCAGGCCTATGATTTCACTTTCACCTGGTGGAGGTGGGTACAAACCTCGTCTCTATGGAAAACATCAAAAATGTATTATTAAACCAGATTATTAAAAGCAGGGAAGTATTTCCCAATCAGTCACTGTATGTAGCCTCTGAAAAAAAAAATAATCCCCAGAAATCTGCCATTTTTATTTATAGAAGATTTTATCCCACCTGTAACAAGTCTGCTCTGTTGAGGGCAACTGCATGAACCTTAATCAGGACTTCTCCTTCTTTAGGCTGAGGTTTTGGGACAGTCCGCAGCAGCAGATTCTCCGGTCCTCCAGGCACATCGACACACACTGCCTTCATCATTTTGTCAAAGCTGAAGCTAAACTTGTGAAAGGCCTATAAAAGGAAGCAAACTTGTTATGAAATTAATTATATCTCAATCATTCCCTGTTGGTGGTGTAAAAACACAGCAACAACCTGAGAACTTTTAATTAGCTGTTTTAAACACTCACTGCCTTATTGATGTTTCTTAGTAAAAATCTTCCAGGATGCAGGACAGAATACATCTCATACAGTCTCAGCAGTGGCTGCCGAGAAATGACAAAGAATTAAATAAACAACTAAGTTATTCAAAAACTTACAGTCATCATCATTTATAATGATAACAGCAAGTGTATGGGGAAAAAAAAAACTCCCCAAAAAATGTATTTCAACTGATGTGGTATTGCTGTATTTTTAGTTATCAAAGTATTGTAAGGAAAGAAAAGATGCATTAAAATTTTTTTAAACTAATAACTAACTTTAAAAAAAGACAAACTTGCTACATTTTTTGGTCATTCATAGTAAAAAAGACAAACTTGTATTAAACATTACAAACAGTATCTAATACAAATAAAGAAAAGAAAGAGAAAATATTTAACCTCAAAAGTTAAAAAAGACGTTCGCGAATATCAATTTTGGACCGTCTGTCTTCCCGTTCAATTACACAGCAATCGTTTGTGAGATGCCAATGAAAAAAAATCAGTATTTTGAGGGAAACAAGATAAAGGAATAAAAGGGATTTAAAAGCAGAAATGAAAACGAGGAAATGTAGTATTTGTAAACTACTTCTGCATTCATATGACACTATTGAACTTTCCGTAATAATCCGTAACGCAAAGCGCATGCGTTGTAAAATCCATACAATCTACTTAGTTTGTACATAGACTTAACCATAGACTATAGGTCTCAACTCTAAAACAGAAAAGATTTATTGAACTGCATTAGTGATGCGCTCAGATGACTAGTTATTTGTATTCAATGAACAGATGAAAAAGTGACAGCACTAAACTTACCAGTCTGCGATGTCAGCTGCTCATCAACTTTGGGCTGTGTCGCTTTTTGGGGAGTTTTATTCCATTTGCAGTCATACTTTCATTTCTGCTTGCACAAGAGGGATCGATCACAGAGGGGTAGGCTTTACAACCTACAATGAGGAACGTTAAAGGGATATTTCGCCAGGTTTCAAGATAAATACAGACATAAGTAGTTCTACAATAGAATTTTAAACCCAACAAAACATGTTCTGGCAATGAAAAAAATAAAATCTATAAAACGGGGAGTGTTAAAAAGGAAAATACGCAACAGCTGTAAACCACTGGAGGAGTGAATTAAAAATAAAGAAAATCAAATTCTTAGTTTGAACTGAGGGGGGCAGAATCACCAAATCGCTACGTAGGATGAACCAGCGAAGAAGAGCAACGCCAATATTACGCCACAGAAGAAGAAATATCACCTGAAATTAGCAGTTTTGTTTATGGCAGTCTGTAGTTCGATTATCAAGTGTTTACCAACCTGGAAAACTAAAACAAATAAACAAATATAATGTCGACAAAGTACTGAATTACATTATTTAATATAAAAGGATGTAAACGGAGCTCGAATGACAAAAAAGAAGCCTTTAACTCCATCTGGTTGGCCGCCTCAAAAAGATGCAGATGTTTGTGTTTTCGTTTCCTAAATCATTGTTCAGAAATTGAATCAAGAATGTCATTAGTCCAGTATCTGAGAGAGTTTATCACAGAGCGACTAAAGGCTGCTGCTGAAGAAATATTCCTAAATTTAGAGAAAACGATCGTCCAGTACGAGGTGGAGCTCGACCGTCAGCGCAAACTCCTGGATGACAGCTGGAAACCCTTGATAAAGTTAAAAACAAAAGATAATCTAAGACTTTATGAAGCTTAGAAAAACTGACTAAACGTGGCTAATGTTTCATGCTTTGACGGGATCTGATTTACTTACCTTACTGTTGCAGCCCTCTTCATAAAAGCAAAAAGATTTCATTACAAACACAACATATGTGAGGAATAAATTTAACAAATGAAATTATGAAAATGAAATATTTTTGGGCGCTAACTGAAGTCTTAAGGACAAACCAACTCAATCTGTTGGTTTCCTTATATAGGCTATTATGAATTGGCTTTCAGTATATTTTTTTCTGTCTGTAAAGCGTCTTGAGATGGCATTGCCGTAATTTGACGCTATATAAATAAAGTTGAATTGAAAATTGAAGAAAGACCACAAAATTACCTTTAAAAGAACTCAAAATGATACCAAATAGATGCAGAGTTGAAAATGCTCACGTTAAAGCTGGACGTTTTGTAATTGTTCTGGGTGCTTAGTCTGAATAGTTCCTAGCAGGAGTAAGGATAACTTTACATATTGTTGTGTAAAAAAAAATCTTATGGAGCATAATTTTTTTTAATTAACTTAAATGCCATCATTAAATCCACACCTGTTACACTGTGTGAAGGGCATCCAGAGTCAAACATCTTTGGTCACAGCAGGCTCAGGAATGTATGTACAGAATTTGAGTACTTGGCCAAGTGAAGATCATGAATAATGAATCAAATTTATGTATTTGTAAATTCATTTTCCTATGTGTTTCTGATGATTGATGCCTCCTCCTTTCTCTGCCCCCTTTCATGTCAAGTAACTAACAAAAAGAGAAACCCTCCTGGTTATTTGACCTGTTGTTAAAAAACTGTCTGGCCAAAAAAAGAAAAAAGTCACCACTTGGATTTCACTTAGCAAATATGTATGTCGAGCCTCCTATTGGATAGTTACAGCAACTGGAGATTATCTTTCAGCTGGCAGCAAATTATTTAACCCCAGCAGGTTCAATGAGACACTAAATAAGAACTCAGGGCTTCATTTCATGGTGAACATAAGAACATTTCCACATGTATGATGTTAAGGGAATTCCAGGAATTGGGGGAAAAAAAGCTGTTTAGCTATGAGAAAACACTAATAAGTGAGGCTAACTGGAGAAAATGGCTTCAACTTGCTAGGGAGCATAACGATTTGACTCTGGAAGAATGTCATGTGGTCTGATAAGTCCAGATTTACCTTGTTCCAAGAAGAGAAGCAGTGCTAACTTCAGTTGTAAGGAGATGACTTAATGTTTTTTCAAAGGACAATCATGCATGCATGCATCCCAATTCCTTGAATTCCCTTAATGTTATAATGTGGAAATGTTCTTATTTTCACCATGAAATGAAGCCCTGAGTTCTAATTTAGTGTCTCATTGCACCAGTTGGGGTTAAACAAGAATCCATGTTTGCTTCACTTTTAAGTGATATTTGTTAATGGGTTGATGTGATTTAAAAATAGATTTACTTGTATGTTTAGTTCTAATATCATTTAAGAAACACTACTTTTGTTTCTTCTGTATTTCTCCAGAAGTTCCACAGCAGCATTTCTATAAAGAAGATGATGATGAGGGTCTCGCTGTCCAGCAGTTTTGCAACAAGGAGAGCAACTCCTGTCTGTACCTGAAAGAACCACGGCTTCCACAATTTAAAGAGCATCAGGAGGAACTTGGCACCAGTCAGAAAGGGGAGTTGATTAATCTCAAGAAGGAAGCTGATACCCATATAGTAACTCCAGTTTATGAAGAAAAAAACCCACAGTGAATTAGGAACCAAAAATGACCAGCTTCCCTCTATCTGACCGCAAAGTCCAGGAACTAAGCCAACACTCTGACTCAAATTCACCCAGAAATGCTAAACTGACAGATAGTGTATGTAACAGAAATGACAGTAACAATGTAGAAAATCTTATCTCAGAAACTGGTAAGAAGTCTTTGAATTGCCATATCTGTGGAAAAACCTTTAAATGCAAATCCAATATGAAGAAACATTACAAAGTCCACACTGGTGAGAAGCCGTACTCCTGTAAAATATGTGGCAAAGGTGTCAGAGACAGCGACAAGTTGATGATCCACATGCGGACCCACACAGGTGAAAAACCCTACTCTTGCAAAACATGTGGGAAGAGTTTTGCTCAGAACGGTAGTTTGACCATTCACATGAGAACCCACACAAATGAAAGTCCGTTTTCTTGTGAGCTGTGTGGGAAAAGTTTCAGAGATAACAGTAAATTATTGGTCCACACGAGAACTCACACGGGCGAAAGACCGTATTCTTGCAAACTGTGCTGGAAAAGTTTCTCTCAGAACAGTCATTTGACTGTTCACATGAAAACTCACAAACGAACGAGGCCGTATACGTGTCAAACGTGTGGTAAATTTTTCACTAACAGTTCTGACATGTTGCATCATGGAACGGCCCACAAAGGCAAAGGATTTCTGGGGAAGAATAATGTGAGAAACTAAACATGGGAGGAAAAAAAAAAAATCTAAGTTTAATTTAGCTTTGTAACAGCACAAGTACTGACAACAATCACTACAGGATGACTTTTATAGTATAGTATAATGTTACCAACAGCTTGAGGAGGAGTAAGTGGTTATATCATTCATTTTCATCACTGTTTTGAGAAAATGTTTGACATTTTCTTTTTAGATAACAACCTTTTTAACCTTCTGTGTCATTTTAGTTTATGTTGCTGCTAAGCAACATGGTAAATACAAGATATTACCTTTTGGTTTTAATTTTTTAAAAATAATTTGTACAAGAAGTAATTAATGAAGCTTAAAACACAACCTTATTCCTCATTGTTGCTGTCATTGTAATTAGTTTGTTTCTGTGTCTTAGTTAAGGTGAGCTTAACGGCGGTGGAAAATATATGATACTGCACAGAAAAATTAGCCGTATGAATAAACTGTAACTATTCAAACTCATTAAGACATGAAAGATGTTGCCGAACTGCAGGCTTAAATGAGCTTTGTGTTTCTGAGTGACATCTGTTACTAACCGCCCGCCTCTGTGGTTGCAGCATTTCTTTTCTCTAAAGAAAAAGGGATGTGTCGAATAAATCTTACAGAATTGGATCTAGAAATATAACCTGGAAAACACTGCACCTTAAATAATTAAAAAGACCAAACATGTAGCGTTACAAATGTGTTGAATGCGATTCAGGTACATCAGGTGAAAACGGTTAAATGGTGTCATAGATTGGTGTGGTTGTCCTGGACCGAGAGAAATCCTCCAGCTGTAAGGACCACTGGTTTTGGCTGCAGTTGGCAATCTGGTTCAACAGTAAGTGAAGAGTCTGTATATGAAGTTTGCCTCTTCTCTTGACACATGCATGGGTTCTCTCCAGGTCTAGACATCCATCGTCATCCTTACTTGGATACAATTGCAGAGCAGGTGTTCACAACATTGCCTCAGTTGGATCCACTATATTCCTGTTAGTTGTCCAAACATGTTAATTAGGTTATTTATGACCTGAACTATTGTAGAAGGAAAGATATATTAATCCACTGGATTTCCCATAAACTAGTCATTATCTGCCTGGTAGAGGATGAGAGTGGAGAAGATCCAGCTTGATGCCCTAACTGGGATTACACACTTACAGGAGATTACTTTTTAATTAAATCTGGAGGCTTTCTGGACCATTTCAGTGTGAAAGTATTTGTTATCTTAGTCTGAGGTGTTGAAGCAGCTTCATAAAGTCCAGCAAAGAAGATGGAAACATTTCCTGTCTGAACAGTATATGTGCATTTAAAAAGACATCTATAAGCTAAATAGGGATGGGATCTAAAATGTAAACTCCACCAGACCAGCATAAAACTAAACACTAAGGAATCACTGACAAGTCTTTATGTAACAAAAGCCCATTGTGTTTAGCTATTTATTATATGGCACACCATGACTTAAAGAAGAGCGCAGCGTTGTTTAAACACTGTTAAACATTGATATGCTTTATTTTTAATTATAGTATGAAAATAACCAGTACGAAACCATAATCTGCTGTTAAATTTGATGTAAGGTACAAAAAAAGAAAAAAAGAAATAAAGTTTAGCATTATATTCTTTTTTTTTCTTTTTTTTGTCTTGTCCAGCATTTAAGCAAGCAGACTGATGTTCTGGATGCTGTGTTCTGCTGAGCAAATTTATTTTGCCAAGGGGAACTTTTGTAGATGTAATGATCCCCTTGTATTTCTTGATTCTTATTTTATTTTTCAATTTGTTTTGGATAATAGCTTGTATTACAGAGTTTATGCTGCTGGACCCGACCGGAAAGGACAGGAAAGGGGCAGAAAGAAAACAGAAAAGAGAACATAAAAAAACAAAAAAAAAAACAAAAGAAAGAGATCAATGCATACATGTATATGCACATACATACCCACCTACATATATATGTATATACACTCGCACATACATTATATATATACATATATACATACATACATACATATACACATACATACACATGCATACACACACATGTACACATACATGCATACATAAAGATAGATATACATACATACATATACACATACATACACACACACATATATATATATATATATATATATATATATATATATATACATATATACACATATACACTCACATACATACACATACATATACACATACACACACATACACATACATATACATACATACACATACACTCACACATATGCATACATATATACATATCCATACACATACATACATACACATACACATAAGTACACACACATACCCACCCACACACATAAATATATACACCCACACAAGCCAACTCTAGATTCGTGGAGAACAAAACCGTTGACAATCATGAGGACCAGAAACTAGCAAGTTAAGTCAAAAAGACAGAAAGAGAGCTACCTGCTGTTAGTGAATAAACTTGCTGGATGACTCAGTGACTGTGACACATGCAGAACATTCATGCAGAACATTCAGAGTGGAACGTGTTTAGAGAAGAGTGATCATGCCAATGTGACCCCGCCCGCCTACAGCTAGAGGAAGGCCAGGAGAACCCAGAGACCCGGGTAACCGACAGTCACCCCCAGGTACAGATCCCAACCCCCCCACTCCAGAGCCAGCCATGCATCTGCCCAGGAGGTGGCGAAGGAGGTGCCCAACCAGAGTCCCCCGCAGTCAGGGGGAACAGGCCCCAGCAGGCCCAGGCCGGCAAGGGCCGATCCCGCCGGGCACCGGCCACCTAGGGCAGACAGAGCGCAGGCCCCAGGGCCCCAAGAGCCCGTGAGCAGCCCCCCGCCCCCGCAGGCAGAGGGCACAGCCCACACCGACGGAGGACCAGGATCCCCAGACCGCCACCCAGCGGCAGCCAGGTCGCACCCCAGCGCACCAGCTGCGCCCCCGGGTACAGGACACCACCCCCCCACCACCAAACCACACACACATATACATGCATACCCCCCCCCCCCCCCCAACACGCACTCCCCTCACACATATACATGCATACCCCCCCCCCCCCCCCCCCCAAACACGCACTCCCCTCTCAACCCCCATCCACACAACCCTCTGCAATCCATGCACATCATCCATCACATATACAACCCCACCCCACCTCTACTCACTCACCCATACCAAGTCACACGAACCCCAATCGCCCCCGCCCCCACACACGCTCACCCCCCCCACACACACGCTCACACCCCGCCACCCCATCCCTCTACTTCTACCCAACCACACATGCCCCACCAAATACCCCTCCACCACCCATAGCCCCCCTCCAAACTTCACCCTCACTCACACATCCCATTCCGCATATACACCCCCCCCTACACACACACACACACACACACACACACACACACACACACACACATACCCTCACTCCTCCAACACAGGCACACCCCAATACAACCCACGCGCCAACATACCCCTCCACACACACATCTACTCATCCTCACACATCCCTATCCCCTACCCACCTATATCCCCAACCCTAATCCCCCCCCAGCCATCCCACCATCCATCTGTAACCCCATACACCCACTCCCACACATCCTCACCTCACCCCTCCATCATGTCCCATGTGAGATACCTCAGAGGGGGCAGAGGACAGGATGGCCCCGATCAGGGCCCCCATAATTACCGCCCACCACTCCCAGCGTCCCCCCCACCACCCCACAGATGCAGCCGACCCAGCACCCCCCCAGGGCCGGCGACAACCCTCCTACAGCCAGGCCAGCCCAGACTTAGGCCTAATGGACGGCACTCTTCCCCCACCCGTACCCCCCCCCAGTAAAGCCCCGAGAGCAGGGGCATGAGAAGACCCTATCGTCCCTGCCTCCCCCCCCGCTTATGACTGATTGTGAAGTATGTATTAGTTGCAATTAAAATTGAGGGAAGTGCCACGCGGTGTTGGGAGAGGGACCACCTAAGCAGCCCCGCCCACCATACACCGCATGCTCTTCCCCCTAATCATGTGAGTCGTCAGTGTTTTGGTGTTTGGTGTCTAAGTGTAATTAAAACTGGGAGGTGAGCCGAGGCTGGGTGCAGCGATCAAGACCACCTTGATGGCCTTTCTCACCACCCAGCGCCACGTGCACACCTCCCAATACCCTGCCTGTGTGTGATGGGGAGCGGGGAGGAAGAGGGGTTGAGGGATTTAAGTCTGGAGGAAAGTGAGCTTCCCTCCAGAAGGTGAGCCGCCCGCGGCACTGGGCATGCCCCCTACTCCCAGGGCCCCCCAAGGACCAGGACAAGCCGGGGACAGCCATCCCCGTAACCAGAGCCTTCGGCGACTCTAACCAGAGAGTCATCACCGACCCAAGAGGGGACCAACTCACCACATGCAGAAGGGGGGCACGAGGACAAAGAGGAGGCGGGGTGGCAGAAGGGGAATCCCAGACCGATTGTCCACCGCCCCCTCACTCACAGAGGACACCCCCACCTGGGGACATGAAGTCCCCCTTGTCCACACATCGGCACTTCACACTGTCTCAGCACACACCTACAGCCACACACACACACACTTCCGGACACATTCAGGTCCACCCAGCCACCCGTTCAGCCCACCCTTAAAACCATCCTCCTGACCCCCACGTCACATCCAAATCTCCCCCACTCCCATCCATCATATCTACACTTATCCACCAACCTACCACACACATGCACCACCCACTCCCCCATACATACACCCCTGCCCCCCCCCACACACACAGACAGCACGCCCCCCCTCCCCCCTCCTCCCCCCCCCACACACACACACCCGTATACATGCACCACCGCCACTCCCCACATACACGCATCACCCCACTCCCCTACACACACGGCACTACCCCCCCCACAGACACCACGACACCCCCCCCCACACACGCATCATCACACTTCCCCACCCACACACATCCACATACCTATGTACCGCCACCAGTCCTCAACGCACACCCCCTACACACATCCCTCCATACACACTCACATCCCATCCACACTATCAAACACCCCCCACTCAACAAGTCCCAGGGTCGCAACCAGGCACCAGAGCACGTACCTGCCCGCCGCCGCAGCGGCAGGTCCAGGTCAGCCCAGCCTCCCCCCCCGGCACAAGCCGACCCCCCACCCCCAAGAGACAGGGGACAACCCCGGGCACCGGAGCCCGGGACCCCGCCCAGCCCACCCCACGGCGGCACAGGCGCCCGTTACGGAGTCACGCCCGCCAACCCATCCCCCGCCAGCGACCTCGCCCCGCCGCTGCGCGGCAACTCCAGCCGCTGGCCCATCCAGGTCCACAGTAGGGCTAGAAACCTAGCCACTCCAGCAATGGAGCAGTCAAAATCCCCCCCCCCCCCAGGAGCCCACCACAGACCCACAGCCCCCAGAGAACCCCAACCGGCCACCAACCCCGAGCGCAATAAGGTCACATTCTCCCCCCCATACTAAGTGATGGAGCTGATCACAGGGGACCAGAGGGAATAAAGTTCAGCTGACTGATCTCTTGAGGAGGCAGACATCATCTCGACACTGATGTGATCTAATAAGAGATTTCTGAACTGCTGGATACACAGACTTTGTTTGCTTTTCCAGTTTAGAAGGATAGTTTTCTTTGCGATACATAAACTGGTGAGGATTAAGTTTGCAGAATTAAATTCTATGTTAATTTCACCCAAGTAACCCAGTAGGCCCAGTTTGGGGTTTGTAGGGATGTTACATTTGAAGCAATTTGACAGATCTTTACATACCTGAAACCAGAATTCCTGGACAGGTGGGCAAGACCACAAAGCATGGTAGTAGCTGTCAGTCGTGTTGCCAGTGCAGTGTGGACAGATGTTTGATTGTGACAGACCCATCCTGAACATCCTGTGTCCTGTATAATGAGTTCTATGCAGAATTTTAAATTGTATTAGTTGCATGTTTGAATTCTTAGTCATTGTAAATGTATTTGAACAGATTTGTGACCATTCATTTTGGTCAAAGTTACTGGATAAGTCTGCTTCCCATTTAGAAGTTGGGAGACATATGGAATCGTCTAGCTTTGATAGTAATCTATATATTTTGGATAACAGTTTCGGGGCATTGAGATTTAAGAATTCTGCAGCCCTGATAGGTAGCTGCAAGTTTAATTGATCAGGGGTGTATTTCTTACCTATAATAGATTTAAGTTGGTGGTATTCTAAGAATTTTGTGCTGCTGATTTCATATCGTGAAGTAATTGTATCAAAAGGGAGAAAGTTCCCATTTTCTATTAAATGTTCTAACTGTTTTATTCCTTTATTCTTCCACTGAGGGAAGTTTATCATTTTCCGGTTTTGCTGGATGTCGGGATTGTTCCAAATAGGTGTAAGTTTGCATGGAATAAGCAAGGATTTGGTTAGTTTAAGAAATTCCCACCAGGCCATTAGTGAGGAGCTGATATTAATGCTTTTAAAGCATTTTTGGCGTTTGACAGCTGTGCTGATAAATGGCAGGTCTGAAATTGCCATATCCTCACACATAGCTTCTTCTATATTAAGCCATGGTTCATCTAGATAGCTAGGTTTAAGCCATTTAGAGATGTATTGTAGTCTATTGCTTATAAAGTAATTTTGGAAATTAGGCAAGTCTAAGCCACCGCTATCTTTAGTCTTCTGGAGTGTTTTTAGACTAATCCGTGGTGGTTTGTCTTTCCAGAGAAATCTAGTAACATTAGAGTCCAGTGATTTAAACCAGGTGGAGGGAGGTTTAATGGGGATCATTGAAAACAGATAATTGATTTTAGGTAGAATCATCATTTTTATAGTTGCAACTCTTCCCATTAGTGATATGGGTAAAGATTTCCACCGTGTGAGATCGTCCTCAATTGTTTTTAGTAGAGGGACATAATTTAGCTTTATAAGGTCTGACAGTCTGGGTGAGATGTTTATTCCCAAGTATCTAATATCTCCTGACTGTAAAGCAGTGTCAGGAGTATTATGGAAGGAACAGTTGATGGGTAGAACGGTGGTTTTAGACCAATTAATGGAATATTCAGAAATTGATGAGAATTTATTGATGAGTGCGATTGTCTGACAGATGGATGATTGTGAATTTTGAAGGAAAAGTAATACATCATCAGCATAAAGACTGGTCTTATGCTCCATATTTCTACAGTTAATGCCTTTAATGTCTTTGTTTTGTCTAATGCTAGCTGCTAAGGGTTCAATAAAGATTGCAAAAAGTGAGGGGGAGAGTGGACAGCCTTGTCTGGTGCCTCTCTGCAATCTGAAGCTGTGAGAAGTTTGATCATTTGTCCTGACGCATGCATTTGGATTGCTATACAGTATCTTTATCCAGTCGATAAACGATGAGCCAAACCCGAATTTTCTTAATGTTGCAAATAAGAATTTCCAGTTCACCCTGTCAAATGCTTTTTCAGCATCTAGAGAGATTATTGTAGTTTCCAGGTTATGTATGGTGGCATAATCAATTAGATTTATTAGTCTGCGCGTATTAGTGGTGGAATGTCGTCCCTTGATAAATCCTGTTTGATCAGGATGTATGATAAGTGGAGTTATTTTTTCTAGTCTTGTAGCAAGCACTTTACTGATTATTTTAAGATCTACGTTCATTAGTGATATTGGACGATAACTAGATGGGAGTTTGGGGTCTTTTCCTGGTTTTAGTATTACTGTAATACTAGCCAAATTCATGTTTTGAGATATTCGACCTTTTTCCTTAATTTCTGAAGCCATTTTATAAAAAGTGGGTGCTAGTATAGACCAAAATTCTTTATAATATTCAACTGGAAAACCGTCTGGTCCTGGAGCTTTATTGCTGGGCATGTGTTTTAAAGCTTCATGTAGTTCCCCTACTGAAATGGGTGCGTCCAAAACCATTTCCTGATCCTGTTGTAACTTTGGAAGATTGAGGTAGCTGAGAAATTCCTCAATGCTGTTGTCTGATGGATCTGTTTCTGAGGAATATAATGTTTTATAGAAATCCCTAAATGTGTCATTTATTCCATCAAGATCATGGAGGATATTTCCTCTTGAATCTTTAACAGAGGAGATGGTTGTTTTCTCCTTGTTTGCTTTTAATTGATTTGCGAGAAATCTTCCAGATTTGTTGCTATGTTCAAAATTCTCTAAGCGAAGTCTTTGTAGCAAAAACTGGGTTTTTTGGTTAATTATTTCATTCAGCTCTAGTTTAGCCTTTCTTATGTGATTCAGCACTTGCTCTTCTGGAGAAGCCTTGTAGGCATCTTCTAGTGATTTTATTTTAAGCTCTAGTTCAGATATTTTTGAACTCTCCTTCTTTTTCTTATGTGATGAAAATGAAATTATTTTCCCTCTCATTACTGCTTTTCCTGCCTCCCAAAGAACACAAGCTGATGTTCCTGGTATGTCATTGTTTTCTATATACAAAGACCACTCCCGTTTGAAGTAACTGATAAAATCAGGATCTTTAAGTAATGATGTATTAAGTCTCCATTTGCTATAAGATGGTTTAGTTTTCTTATTCATTAGGGTAAATGATACTGGTGCGTGATCACTGATAGTGATGGAATGGATTTTAGTTTCTGAGATACTGTTCATCATAGAGCTGTTAGTGAGGAAGTAGTCTATTCTGGAGTATGAGTGGTGGACAGATGAAAAGTAAGTGTACTCTCTAGCAGTGAGGTGTTGTGAGCGCCAGACATCACAAAGACCAAAATCCTCCATATATTGTTTAACAACTCTTGCTGACTGCCAGACCCTATGTTTCCCTGCTCCGCCCCCCTTGTCCATCCCAGAGTTTAAGGTCATGTTGAGGTCGCCCCCAATGATAAGTGTATTATCAAGGTGATCATATAGTAAGGAGAAGAAGGAATGAAAAAAGGAGGGGTCATCAGTGTTTGGGCCATAAATATTTGCAATGCATAACTTCATGTTTAGGATAGATAATGTCATTATTATGAATCTTCCACCTGGGTCTAAAATTATATTATTAGCAGTAAAATGAATTTTCCTGTTTATCAGAATGGCTACTCCTCTTTGTCTTGAGTTGAAGCAGGCCGAGTACACGTGAGGGAACTGTGCTGTAGAGAGTACGTTAGCTGTTGTTTTTAATAAATGAGTCTCCTGTAGCAGGACAATGTCTGCCTGTAGATCATTCAATCTGCTAAACACCTTCAACCTCTTCTCCCTGGAACCAGCTCCCCGTATATTCCACGTAACAAACCTCAGGGTGGTCATGCTCAAGCTACTGAAGTGTTTCTATAAAAGTATGTGTGTGTTTGTGTGTGTGCAAGCCCACATTAATGCATGCATGCTGCGTGTAGATTGTGTGCGTATATAAATTCATCTGTGTGTACAATGTTCCTATATGTCTGTCCACATGCTTAGAGTGTGTGTGAGAGTTGGGGGTGAGTGTTGATGTGATTAAACGTGCTCTGTGTTGTAGGTGTGTTATGTGCATGACATTTAGTGTCTGTGTCATGTGGATGTACGTGTGTACCCTACCTATTATTGTTGGTATGGCATAATAGAATGAAAGAGCAGCTAGAAAGGAAAGGAGTGAGAAAAGCAAACAACTACAACTACACATAAAAAGAAATAGCAAAAACAAAAGAGCAAAAACAAAAGCCCTAAGGGGGGGGGGGGGGGGGGGCAAAAAACAAAAACAGAACAAAACGAAAGCAACAGCAGCAGCAAATTTACAAAGACTGGCAGTAAATGTACAGTTCTGAATTACCATAATTAATGTGCTTATAGCAGATTAACATGTAAATTTAACAATAATTAGCTGTATGAGTGATAGATATTACCTGAGGTTAGTAGAGCCAGGGGGTGGTATTTTTGTCACGGTAAAGCTGTCCATTGACGAACAATTTGTCCACCGCGATGACTGCACGGGATCCTTCGTCTCTGAGCTTTTTTCGGATGGGAAACAGGACCCTGCGTCTCTCCAGAATCTCTTTGGGAAACTGATTATTTACACTAAAATCGGTCCCGCGGAGTTCCGGACCTCGATCCCTCACCTGCTCTTTCTGCTTGTAGCTCACGAACTTGGCTACAATCGGTCTGGGTCTGCGGCTGTCCGGTCTTTTCCCACCTAAGCGATGAACTCGGTGAAATGAGATGTTCCTCACCGCGTCTTCGGGTAGCTTCAGCTTGGTTTGGATAAAGGATCTGATTGTTTGCTCTGGATCCTCTTCTTGTTGCTCCGGGATTCCTGCGAAGACCAGGTTGTCCCTCATGCTGCGCGCCTGGAGATCGATCACAGTTTCCTTTATTTTTTTTATTTTCCTCTGTGAGTCGAGTCATTCCCTCGTTGAGAGAAGTCACCGTCTCCCTGAGGCTGGCGTTCTCTGCGGCCAGAGACTCCACCTGCTTCTGGCTGAATTCCAGCGACTCCCGCAGCGACTGAAACTCCCGGTGGAGAACTTCCAACAGGCCCAGACGAGCGTCGAAGCTGGAGAGATTTTTGTCAATGGACATCAGGATGTCCGAGGTGTCGTCCCCGTTAGAGGACGTCGCTCCGGGTGAGTCTTCTTTCCGGCTTCTCTTGGAGGTTGAAGCGGATCTGGGCGCAGACGGAGTCGGTGTTTGGCTTGTCTTGCCCATGACGATGCGGTTGAAACACTCGTCAATAAACTCCGACAAGCTGGTGAGATCCTCCTCGCTTTGCTCCAGAGTTTACCTTGAATAAGACTTTTTAATTATTTGCTTCCAGAAACAGTTTTAAGATTATATTGGCAAGAATATGATGTAGAATGAATATTTGTTTTCACGCGCCTTGACTAAATCTGCCGTCTCGCAAAATTTACGTCACTGCCACATCACTTACCTGCGCCTCTCTCACTTACCTGCGCCTCAATTTTAGCATCATATTCTTAAAGATGATCTTAATCACCTAACTGAACAAAAAACCCACAACACAATGCATTGATTTCTAGCTGGATATAATAGATAACCAGTTGCATTTGTGTTTAACCTGTATTGCCTACTTGAGCTTCTCGCAGCAGTTTATGATAAAACCAAGGAAAACAAAAAGACCAGAAAAGTTCAATTATTTGCTAATTTAGTCCTGTTTTCTTTATTCTCAATTAAAAAATGAAGAAATAAAAAAAAAAAAAAAAAAAACATGCTGGTTGCTTACATAAAGATGTGAATCAGAGGCAGCATAACAACATAAAATTGGAGAACTTTGCACTCATAACTTGTAGAAGTTGCCCTGTAACTTTAAGTAATTCAATCTTCGAGGAATGCATTGGTGCACAATCCCTTCCACTTTATGCGTTTTACAATGGCCTATTGTATTACAAGCACTGAGACAGTAATAACAAGAAACTCGCTAACTGCTCTGAGCAAGATGAACGGAAATCAGGTGAGAAAATAAAATTATTGAGCTCGGATTGGGAGACGTGGACTCATATTTAATTCCGTCTACTCTTTGTAAACAATGGCAATCTGTGGAAGATCTTTTCTGCGGAGAGAGCTGAGAGTGTTGAACCAAAAGGAGAACAGAGACCTTCAGCGTAAACTGAACATGTTGGAGAAACAGTACAGTAACACCTGCAAGACGCTGCGACAGAGACGAGACTCTCTGACGGCGGAAGAAAGACGAGTGAGGATGATAAAACTCTGTGAACCAAAAGCAACGGTTAACGTTGCCATGAAGGAAATAAGAGAGTACCAAGAAGCAGAGACATGCTTCAGAAGAAGTATCCACACATCTGACGGAAGACTGACTTCCTGCAAATCCCTGACGAAAAGGTCTGAAACAGCAAAGCAGAGTCGGTCGGTTTCGGCTCCAGCGCAGCAGGGAGTTAAACCTACAAGTTCAGTGAGACGCAGATGCAACTTCCATGGCAACCTGTCGTTCATGCAGATGAAAAACATCGCAGCTATTGACTCAATATCAGAAAAAGAGCTGGCCAGGCAGCAGCAGGAAGCCAGAGAGGACATGGAGAGACTGAGGCGGCATCGGTGGGAAACGTTACACAAGAGGGTGGAAGCGTTCATGGAAAGGCTGAAGGATAAAGGTGTCGAGGAAAACCTGGAGAAAACTCCACAGTCACAGTAAAATACTGCAACACAAAAAAAAAAAAAACTCTTTAATAAAAAGTTTAAAAAAGTATTTGAAAAAAAAATTTTTTATACAAATAAATGATCAAATTAAGCAATAGTCCCCATTTTCTTCATAGTTATTAAAGCTTTGTGCACAGGAGTCTCCATCAGTATGATTTTGTTTTTCTTCCACTGTGGAGAATCAGGAAGCTGCTTGTCTGCAAAAGAGTAAACAATACACAACACTGTTGGTTTACTTAAAAAAAAAAAAAAAAAAAAAGAAAATGATATTGCTTTAACTTATATGTATTGAAGTACTCATGTTTTAAAAAAGAAATAAGAAAATAATCATCAAAAACTGACAGTTCTTGTCAGACTGCTTCAACTGACATAAAATAGTCCTACCTTCACATTCAAAGTGAACTCGAGTGGGAAGACATTGCGTGTGATCTGTGTAATCCAACACACAAAGGATGGCCATCTTGTTCTTCTGCTCAGTCAACATCAGCACCAATATTGAACACAAAGCGTTGCTTTCCATCACATCAACAGACTTATGCTGTTCCTAGAAGCAACCACAAGGACAGAGTCAACTTATTACTGACCTTAAAAATCACACAATCCTGCCGCTCTTAACTTTAGGTATAACCTCGTAAGAACAATTCATAACATATTACACTAGAATTATTTATTAGGAAACTAAACTAAAATGCTAAATTTACAAGCAAAAATCTTCATGATTTGATGAAGACGTGATTGTTTCTATTATGATGTGATGCATAAACTTATGAATAATTTGTTTATTTTCTTGGTCAGTCTTATAAGAGAGGATCAATGTACAGTCAAACGGGGCTATTTTCAAGAGCAGACAGTGAATTAAACCACAAGACTTCTTATTTTAGGCTATTTGTAGGAGTGGAAGCGTGTTTTTTCCACATTTGAGGATGATAACACTGCTGTCACTTTCAGCTCACAGAAACTGGCAGCAACTATCCTGAACATTTTCTAAACTACTAATTTACAGACAAACAAGTTAAATCTGGCACCTTAACAAGCTTTAGCTGCTGCTTGCGACCAGCAAACGCATTGAGGTGTTGACTGAGCGCGTCAAGGAAAGTCTTCATGTCAGTCTGCAAGTTGATCTGCTCAGCAAGGCGGTTCAGGGGGATGAAAGGGGGGATGTTGTGGTGACCGATTCTCACTTTAGGCTTCAGGTCAATCCTCAGGTTGTAGGTTTCTAAATAGACACCCTCGTAGGCAGTCAGCAGAGAAACACACAGGCCTTTACCTTGACTAGTATGTATGGCGTCATACCCACCTGATGACAAAGCAAATGAAAAAACGATTACAAAGAGAAAGATAAGTCAAATATACAACTGGACAAGATGGATGATAACATCTCAAATGAGAAAAAGTAAAATTTAAAGAAATAACAAAACAGCTGGATGTAGATACCAATGAGGCGATGAGCACGCAGAAGATCTTGCAGCTCAGTATGTCTGGCCATCAGCTGCAGTAACTGTGGGCTCTCTGAGTCTTCATCCATGTCCTCCTCTTCATCAGGACTCTGTTTGTCTGTGGATGATCTTAGTTTCTGTAGATCCTGTGATGCAAGGGGAAGTAAGATACAGACACATTGTTCTGAATAAACTTGAGTGTAAATATATATGGATAGATTTTAACTATCTAATGCTTAATATTGTAATATTTCATATTCTGTTCATGAATCAGTTTCTATGTCAAAGTCTGTGTAGATGCATGCAACACATAAGAAATATACAGCATATGTCTGCATAAAATTTATAGTCAGCATGTTTTAAATCTAGATCAAAAGTTGATGACCTCAAGTAAAATGTTGTATAATATATATTAATTTTTAAAAAACGCTAAAAGATCACATTAAAGTTTGAAGATGTTTTCCTTTCATAAATGCTTTTAATACTTTGCTTAACTTAACTGGATAATGTGTGCACAAGTGTCTGATTTGTTTCTTCAAACCAAGCGTTTTATTTTATTATTATTATATACGATAGGACAGTTACACTTTATAAATACTTGGTTGCATTAAATCATACCTTCCAGCTGTGATGGTGCAGCATAGCTGAGACATGAGATGTTCCCTCACCTTGTGTGCACTTATCTCTGCTTTCAGCTGGTCTCTCCGGACTTCCAGCGCTTCAATCTGAGCTTTTAGTTCCTTCACACGACTCTGCTGCTGAGACTGATTTCCACGGCTCTTTGTTTGAACCTCCAGGAAACTTAGATGGCTCAAAACACCTGCAGAGAAAGACACTATTAACTTTCAGTAGGCTTGAACTGATAAGCAGCTGTGTTAGCATTAGCATCACAACAAAAATAGTGGTTCGTTTCAGGAGCGCGTTAACTCGTACATTCCTGTCAAGCTACCTTTGGCGGACGCTGTCTCCATCTTTAGTTGTTTTTTCTATTTTACTTTGAGGTGTGTATGTTGCGACTCCGGAGAAGACACCCACGGCACAAGTTTTTGATTTTTGGCGCTTGCTAATGCGTTAGCCACGCCTCCCGCGACGTCACCCCGGAAGTAAAATTCAAAACAATTGAGATCATAGACATCATATATAGAGACGCCGCTTCGTATTACGCTGCCAATACGTGCTGACGTCTCATCGCACCGCCATCTTGGATGGGTCTCCCATGCGCCTCCAACGCATTTATTTGTAAAGTGTAGGTCCAATCACAACAACATTTTCACAAATTTTTCCCAGATTTTTTTGTCACAGTTTGGTTTCTTACAAAGGGCAGAGATATTGTTATGATACAGATCACTGTAAAACATTTAAAACAATGTGCTTTCATGCTAAAAGACTTTTGTATGCTATTTAACTAGGACATAAGCTACAATATAAATAAACAAATAAATTAATTTGATACTAACATGTTTGATTGTTTATCGATGCATTTGGATTTGTCAATGTATTTTTATCTGGTCAAATAAATTATTATTCAACCTTGTGAAACGTAATTCCACACGATCTGATTTCAATATTTCGCTGGTTACTGCAACCGTGTGCTGAACAAAATACGGGAATAGTTGCTGGCTTTCGCTTGACTATGACGGTCTCTTTCTTTTATTTACTTTCATTAATTTATCAATATAGAGATACAGTTGTACACACTCTGAAAATGAAGTATTGTATCAAAACTTTGCCATTCAAAAGTTACCTAGAGAAACACTCGGAGAGTGTTCCTGGATCCAAACAGTGATCTGGATCATCACCAAAATTAAATCAGTTCTTCCTTTTCACATTTCCAACAAGTGCTGGAAATTTTATGAAAATCTGTCCATAGCTTTTTAAGATATCTTGAAGACAAACAGATAAAAACACAACTTCTTTGGCGGAGGTAATTATGCTACCATGTAAAACTCTTTTTGTGAAGCGTCAAGATCTTATATTTTCCATAAACACCTCATAGGAGTAAAATTTATCATTTGCATTTAGTAGATTATTCACTGTGTTAACATGATTTATAAACCAGTTATGTAGAAAAGTGTTTTGTTTGTGTGAAATATATATGCGTTGTTCCACAAAAAACAGTTATGTGGGGAAACTACGTTGACTCTGCAGCAAGACTCGAAAGGGGAGACCCATCCAATATGGCGACGACGCTGGTTCACTCTCCAGCGATCAATGATGAGTCTAGTATGTATATATATGATGTCTATGGTTCAGATCACATGGAGCATCAGCGCCAGAGATTAGCTTAGTAGGTAGTAGGTGAACTTTTCGTACACACGAGGTGATAAAGACACGGAAGTTAAGTTTCTGCTATATGTAACCTCTAATTTCAGGAGGTTTCTTGTTTATGCTTATCCCACTGTGGGAATACTCAAACAGGTTATCATTAACGCGGAGCCCTTGAACCTGTCAAGAAGCAGCATGGTGTCGTTTACAGCGAGTTTCACCCGGATAATGTTCGTCCTGCCGAGTAAAGGTGAACATTTCATGTTGCGCAATCTGTTCAGAACTTTATCATTGTGATCCCTTCCAATTTCTGAAATAGTATTTTAACAATTAAAGTGTTTTTCTGTCCGTTTTAATAGTAGTACTTTCCCATTTTCTAGGGTTTGGGGGTAATTTAGAAACTTTATTTGTACAGTGGAATTAGCAGAGGAAGAGTATCTTTTAGATTAGATTAAATTAAACTTTATTGTCATTACACATGTACAAGTACAACGCAACGAAACGCAATTGGCATGCAACCAGAGTGCAATAAGCAACAAGTGCAAAGTATATATTCTCTGCAGTATGTACAAGTATTTTACAGCTGTGGTAAAGTGATTGTCACAGTATACTGATTTAAGTACTATGAACATTGAATACAGATAGGTATGGACTCTAAATATACATCCAGTGTTGGCAGAAGCTATTAACATAATTACAGATGTATGTACAGGTCTTATACCTTAACACTAGTGGAATTGGATATTAAATAGTATAAATAATAATGAGCAGCAGATTAACTAAGTAAACAGTGAAGTAAAATGTGAACATTATTATTTATATCTAACACAGTTTCACCAAGACTCACAACAAGTAGTTCATCATGACTTTGTTGTTCTTCTGTTTTAATTAACTATTTAAATATGTTGCCAACTTTTGAGTTTTCAATCTTTTCTGTGATTTATGTTGTAAAGTTGTATCTTAAAAACATATTCCTGCCTGTCAAATATTATTCTTCAGTATTGGTGTTAAAGGAAGGGTAAAGGGTTGTTTTTTTTCCCTACTGTTGACTCATTTTTATCTCACTTCATAGACCAAATAACCTTCATGTTAGTCAGTAATAAAAATAATTGTTACCACCCTGAATTACTTGAATATTTTTATGAGTTATAATTAGAGCAACAGTTAACTGATTTCCTCATCAGTTAAGTGCTTTTTTGTTTGTTAAATGTTCTTTGTTTTTGTATGTGCTTTCTCCAGCAGATGATAGAAACAAAGCTAACAAAGCAGGCTTGCACATGGCAGAAAATTGGCAAAATATTCCATTTAAGGCGTTTTTGTTGAACAAGCATTATTTCATCAGACTCTCAAATCTGTGACTACATATTCTGAGAGGAAACAATCTTTTAAAAAAGGACAGTGAATCAGCTACCATATGATGGGTTTGAAACTTTTATCAATGACCTTCAACACCCACAGAGATTTGCTGCTGCTGTTTATCTCTGTGCTGCAGCCGTCCAGAGGAACCTTCCCTCTCAACCTTGCATTGCAAAAAAACAGTTGTTATTATTTTGGGACCAGAGCCGTTATTTGGGGCAGAGTTTGTGTGACCTCATTTGTCTTTATTGAGTCTGATTTTTCTGGCAAGATGGTTAGTCTTGTAACAATTGCAGAAGTTCTCGATTTATCAAGGAGGAATTGTGAATTTGTAAATAAAATTGGGGTTCGTTGTGATTTAACGCTTTGATTATGATAAATGGGATTTTTAAAACAAAAGGAAGAGTATGAAACTGTAAATATTGTGTCTATAAGTCTAATTTATTTACTTTCCTCTAGGTCACTGGACTCCCCTAACTGATGGGTGTGAACAAAGAATGGCCCCATTTGTGTGAAAGTGTGATCGTAAGAGCACACAGCCTTTTCCAGCAGCGGCCAGGAGACAATCAAAATGGACCCGTCCAACCAGAAGCACTTCACTGTTGCAGACTATGTTATATTTGCTGTCTTACTCGCCGCCTCTGTTGGCATCGGACTGTACTACGCCCTGTCTGGTGGGCGCCAGCGCACAACGCAGGAGTTCTTGATGGCAGACAGAAGCATGCATTGTCTTCCTGTCTCGCTGTCACTTATTGCATCCTTCCAGTCGGCCGTGGCAATCGTAGGGGTTCCAGCTGAGATCTACACTCACGGCACTCAGTACTGGTTCATCGGCTGTGCCTACTTTCTCGGTCTCATCATTCCAGCTCACGTTTTCATTCCAGTGTTGTACAGACTGCGCCTCTCTAGCGCTTACCAGGTATTTTGAAACTTGAATATTTGTCACATGTGTTGGTTTAACCCTCTGATCTCACCCTTTTTTTTGTTTCACAGTATCTTGAGCTACGGTTCAGTAAAACAGTGCGCATCTGTGGAACTTTGACATTCATCTTTCAAATGGTGAGTCGACTTGAACTAAAATTCAGTACGAGAATTTCTTTTTCTCACCTGGGGAATCTGTGCATTAAAAATTCAATCTACAGAATAAATAATTAAAGAAGGGTTTGGTTTTCTAACTCTTATAAGGGGAACGAATACAGTCCACAGGAGGATTCATTAGATCTATGCAACTGCAACTCTGGAACTTTGTGTCTCGTCATTACGTTAGATTTCAAGAAAGTCTGACTCTGAACACTGTTGGAATAATACGGGGCTGCAACCTTTGCACAGTACTGAGTGACAGACTCACACAGGGACCGTATCAGGGCTATTGTCCATCCAGCCATTTTCCTCACACACCTCATAGGCCTATGAGCTTCCAGAGCAGCTTTCCTGATTGTAGAAACTAGTGGGTGCTGTATGAGTCTGACTCGCTGCAGGGTGTTCCAGAGAAAGGACCGAACCAGATGTCTTCCCTTTTAAGATTTATTGAAGGTGCTCAGATTCAAGGTTTCGGATTTATGTGCGGTTCTAGGAAAATACAGAAAAAAGAAGGAACACCTAAATATACAGGTCTACAACCAATAAGGCAGATACCTATAACAGAGTAAATGAGCAACAACTTCCATATACTGCACGACTGTTTAATAATTATCATACCACAAGGAAAGCTCCATGACAGGGGTCATCAAAGACCACTGTCCTGCAGGTTTTTAATGTATAACTGCTTCAACACATCTGACTCAAATGAAGTGGATCCAACACCCTGTGAAGTTCTGCAATCTCTCATTGGTTTGAGGTGTTTTGGAACAGAAATAGCTTAAAAATCTCCAGGATTGTGGCTCTTCAGGACCAAAGCTGGACACCCCTGCTCTATGGAAATGGCTTGTTTTGTTCTAGGTTGATTTGATTGTGTGTGTATACACACAGGTTGAAGAATATGTTAGGTCTGCACATTCTGACCACACACTCTTGCTCTATAAATACCAGTTTGTGTGGAGGGAAGGGCAAACACACAGTCAGATTTCTGTGGAGAATTACCAACACCCTGAATTTTAAGTACATATGATTGAACACATCTGAAACCAAAGGAACCAGTTTTTGCACTCAGAGCTGAGTCAGCGGAAATCACTTTTGTACAATAAAGCCAATAGAATAGAATAGAATAGAATGCCATTATTTGTATTTATACACATGTACAATGATAAAACTGTCAGCATTAACAGTGCAAGAAAAAGCAGTAAAAAAAAGTCAATATATAAAATATTTTACAGGATAAACAAATAGCGTGGGTGCATAGTCCTGAAGGTAATTGCAGAATAATATGGAGTGTTCAAGTATTGAATAACTTGGTTTTTGCCTTCAGAAAGAAGCTGTTAAGCTGAAAGATGCTATTAAACATAGAAACTGCATCTGTTTCTGCCTCTGAAATCTTCATTTTACTCTAACAGTATTAGCTTCTTCTTTGTCTCTTGTTCACAGGTTATCTATATGGGTGTGTGTGTTTACACACCTGCCTTTGCATTAAATGCAGGTATGAAAACCTGATAACATGTTTTATTTTTGGCATTAAGTTGAGCTACATTTCATTGCATGTCGTCGTGTTGCTGTATTTTGTTTCAGTCACTGGATTTGAGTTGTGGGGAACGGTGCTGGCCACTGGACTGGTGTGCACTCTATACACAACAATGGTGAGTTGCAGTATCTTCAAAGATCTAAACGATTACAGCTGTGCTACAGTTTGGTTTGTTCATCTCTCTCTGCATCATACTCCAGCAAATCTCTTAATGTGCATTTATATGAAAGATGGGATAACCTCCATTAAATTTCAGTTCTTATTTGATTTGCTTGCAGGGCGGTTTGAAGGCTGTCATCTGGACCGACGTCTTTCAGACTGTTGTGATGTTTGCAGGGCAGCTGGCCGTCATCGTGGTGGGAGTGCAGAAAGCTGGAGGAGTGTCAGAAGTCTGGAAGAAAGTGTGGGATGGAAACCGTATATCTGGTCTGGAGTAAGTCAAAGCCACATATGGCGTGTGTTTGTGTGTGTGTGTGTGTGTTTTATTGGTATTATTCTCATTTATCTGAAGTGGGAAAAAAAGAAAAACGAGAAATCCTCAGAAATCTGTTTTTGTTGATATTGTCCTCATTTTGAGAAATCCAGCAGATGTGGTGCATAACCTTTTACCTTTTTGAGAATGATTAATGACTCATAACGTATTGTTTATGTTGCATAATTTCCTTTTAGTGACTAATGAAATATTATTCAAGTCAGATTTGTTCAATTCAACTTCAAACTACAACTATTTCAAACCAGTAAATTGACCAATTTGAATAGCAAGTAGTGTCTTATTTCCACTTTCAAAACTTAGAGTGACATAATTATTTATTTTTTGTTTTGTCTTCACTTCTTTGTGCAAATTAAACTAAAGGTGAGAAACCTCCCTGTGAAGCCATCTTTAATGTTCTCACTAAACTAGTATAGCTTTCATATGTTTTCTATAAGATGTGTCAAGTCTGCACACTGGTCAGGCAAAGCCGGGAACACGTTTTGTAAAAAAAACAAAAAAAAACAAATGTATAGTGCACAGGTGTTAAACGCCAGTCCTCAAGGACCAGTATCCTGCAGGTTTTTGTTGTCTCCATGCTCCAACACACCTTACCAAAATTCATAAATAGGTTGATAAGAAGCTGCTGGATCCACTTGATTTAAATCAGCTGTGTTGGCAGAAGGAAACAACAAAAACCTGTCGGATACCGACCCTCGAGGACTGGAGTTTGACACCCCTGGAAGAGCGTCACACAACAGATGATGAAATACTGTTTTTATTTTCCTAAACGGACTTTTCTCTCCTGGGATTCAGTCTGAACCCAGATCCTACAGAGAGACACACCTTCTGGACTCTTGGCGTTGGCGGAGTCTTCCTCATGCTGTCCCTGTACGGAGTGAACCAGGCTCAGGTCCAAAGATACCTCAGCTCGCGCACAGAGAGAGAAGCTGTCAGGTATGCAGCCCCATAGATTCCCAGCTGATGTAAGCTCAGTCTGAAAATACATTTAACATCAGTACAGCTGCTCAGCAATATTCAGACGACAAGTCAAGAACTTCCAGCAGTTTCTTTATCTTTACGTATACAATATTACTTTTTTTCCAACTATTGTAAGAAAATACAAGCATTGTTTATCTGAAGAAGTTATCATGAGTCACTCTGACACCTATAGTTCATATATATATATGTAGGTATGTATGTACGTACGTACGTACACAGAGAAGTACCCAGCTCAACATTCTAGTTTGTTTTTTGTAAAAACACCTTCCTTTGCATTTAAAGAAACATTAATAACACAGAAAGTGGGTTATAAAATTTACTAAATTTATGTTAATTTAATAATTAAGACATTTCATGGTTGTTGCAGATACGTTAAAGGTGATCAAGCGAAGATTTACATTCACTGGCCACTTTATTAGGAACATTGCTCTGTTAAAATGACTTGTTGGCATAAATAGCACATCAGGCAATCACATGGTAGCAACTCATCACATTTAGGCCAGTAGACTTGGTCAAACTGGTTGGACAGACTGGTTGGAGGGGATATACAGTCAACAGTTATTCACATAACCTGGTTAAAACTGAAGTATGCAGAATATTGTCTTGAAATAACAACCTGGAAGCAGTTGAGCTACAGCAGCAGGAGACCACCTGGGTGTCAAGCCTGTCTGCTAAGAACAGGAAACTGAAGCTACAGTTCACACAGACTCACCACAGCTGGACAATGAAAGATGGAAAGATGATGCCCGTTCTGACGAGTCTCCGTTGACTTGCTATGTTGGCTCCACAGAGTCGCCATACGCCATGTCCACCAGCAGGAACAGATTAACCACTGTGTGCATTTATGCATTCAGGTGCATTTTATGTCCAACAATGACTTCATATTTTGTATCTGCAGGTGGGGGAAATACTCTGATCATACTCTAATGATGAGTGGTTACGTCGTTTTAATCGCAATCAGAACTTATTTGTATGGCAGCTGCTGTATGACTTATTAATTGTGTGAACGGGCTTTCATAACACATAGAACGACTTTGTTTCAGAACATATTTTAGTGGTCAACAAACTTATTAATAACATTTCTGTTGTAAATCCAAATTTATTGGTGGTGGAAGATCAATATCTAATATACATTTTCTTCATTTTTGCAAAAATTGTTGATGTACAACACTTTGTGTGAATTTTTATATTTGATTTTGCACAAATGTCTCAAATTTCACACCAGTTTTTGGTATAATTTTTCTGCAGTTGTCGCCATTTCCCGTTTCTCCAGATTTTATGCTTACGGCAGGGTCAGCGTTGGCGTGGACATAGGGACATTTACGCCTGATATTGTGCGTGCGACAGCTTTATAAATGAGGCCCCAGATCTCAGTCCACCTCAGCAGCTTTGGGATGTGGTGAAACACGATCTTCTTCTATGGATGTGCAGCAACTGTGTGATATGGAGCAAATTTCAGTGGAATGTTTCCAACACCTTTTTGTATCAATGACACCAAGAATTAAGGCAGTTCTGAAGGTAAAAAGGGAAAAATTTGGCACTTGGAAGATGGGCACAATAAGTTGTAAGTACATTTCTCCACCAGGGAGCGCTGATAGTTTTTTTTTTTAATCAGCCTGTCAGGTAATCATCACTTCCATCCAGATTTGAATATCGCAGCAGATGCTGAATTTCGGTTGTTTAGATATTCAGCAGATATTTCTGTCGTCGTCTTTGGTCTTTCCGTATACAAACTGTTTAGTACTCATGTTTTCAAGAAGAAATCATCAAAAGCAGTCAGGTGCTTGTCAGACTGCCTCAACAGACATCCTTGTCATGTCACAAAGGTCGTCCTTTGTGGCATTTTACTGTTTATCAAGTGTCATCACCATGGTAACAATGTCCGTTTGTCCTGTATTTTGGTTTGGGAGTAAATTTTCACTTTTGTCATTGTTTTACAACAAACTTCCATCTGAAAGTTTGTGCTTAAAGACATTGATGCACTCCGTCAGAGGTTGCACATTTTACCAGAAGAAGTTCTGACTCTGTGTTTGCATGTCTGTACAGATCATGCTATATGGTGTTCCCTTCCCTGCAGCTGGCTCTGGCTCTAAGCTGCATCATGGGGCTGGTCATGTTTGCACGTTATTGTGGTGAAGACTTCTCGGATAAGCTGGGCAGCTCTTCCAGAGATGCTGTGAGTTTTACTGTGATAGTCTCACTTTTAACTGTGGTTATTAATATTTTTTTTTTTCCCCCTTAGCAAACGTGGCTGTTGTTTCTTAGCCGTTCAGCTTTTTCTTGCTTTCTGATGTCAAGAAATTAGGATAAAATAATGCTGAAAAATGTATGGTTGTTGAGTTAAAATGGCCTACAGTTACTGGAGTATTTGCATATTTTACAGTAATGTATTACAGCTCATGTGACTTGCTGTGAAAATGTGGCATCTTGTGTTCTCAGACTTTGTGTTGGTTTGTTGTGACCAAATGGTCTGTTTTTCCCCAGATGGTGATCTATTTTGTGATGGACATGCTACAGGGTCTACCAGGGCTGCCTGGGCTTTTTGTTGCGTGTTTATTCAGCGCCGCTCTCAGGTACTGCACGTCCCACCATGACCCTAGAGTATAGTTTCAGTTTGCATATCAACCCCTCTGACATTTTCTAATAGGATGTTTTAAACTGTGATTTTACAATAATTTCCCCTGCAGGTGTGTATAGCTGACATTTTTTTCAGACGCTGCAAAGTTAAACCCCTTAGATTTGCACTAATTTCTCTTCATCTGTTCACATCATGTCTGAATGATGACATTTAAAACATTTTCATATAACTTCAAACACACACCAGAGCTGGACTGCATGTGGTTGCATCGACAGATGTACGTAGATCAGATTATGACATAATGAGACACATCATTAAAAACCACAGATGGATGAAGGTAATGAGTCTCACGTACTAGGAATAAATCCTAGTATTTATTTTTACACTTGCCACCTTCTGAAATTTGGAGAAATATATGGAGAAAGCTGACCTATAAGGAAAGCAGGGCTTCAGTAGACCTAGCAAAACCTGGTTAA
>NC_136631.1:25092935-25162935 GCF_933228915.1 Telmatherina bonti | reverse complement strand
TCCACTGGCATTTTGTTCCACTTGTTTGCAGCATAACAGCTAAATGTTGCTTCTCTAGCTTTAGTCTGGACTCTGGTCTAGACTAGTTGACATGAATCTTGGATATAAACCATTCTGGGATTCGTAGCTTATCAGTAAAGTTTTAAAATCTATCCTGTGACTGACAGGAAACCAGTGTAAAGCTGTTAAAACTGGTGTGATGTGTTCAGATCTCTTATTTCTAGTTAAAGCTCGAGCAGCAGCATGTGGATAAGCCGCAGGTGTCTGTTAAAAGACCATTCCAGTAATCCAGTCTCCTGGAGATGAGTTTCTCCTGGTCTTTCTGGGAGACTAAACTTTTATTTCCTTTGATGTTTCTGAGTTTGTAAAATTGCAACATGATCTGATATTAAAATTCATCTTGATTCAGAAATGTGTCACAATGTTATTTCAAATTATTATATTTATTTTTTTAAATGATAAAATTCTTGATTCATCCTAGGGAAATTATGAAATCTAAAATATAATGTCTGTGTTCAAATGGTTGTATTTAATTTTTGCAAACCATGAAGACTAAACAAGATTTTTTATCATCCAGATGAACATTGGGAAGGCAAAATGATAAAATGATGGCACAGCAGGGGCGGCAACTATCCTGCCAGTCCCAACATGCAAATCTGCTCTATTATGAAAGAGGTGTATAAAGAGGTCTTTTATGTTGCAGAGGCTAAAAACAAAACAAAAAACTGTAGCATAACCTTGTTTGTGACAGTGTAAATTTGCCTTTACTGCATTTGTGTACATGTCTGTGTGTAAAGTCTATTTTGTTGCTGTACACTTTTCTTCC
This sequence comes from Telmatherina bonti, assembly GCF_933228915.1. NCBI lineage: Eukaryota > Metazoa > Chordata > Actinopteri > Atheriniformes > Telmatherinidae > Telmatherina > Telmatherina bonti. The sequence goes on along the minus strand of NC_136631.1, from coordinate 25,162,109 downwards.
CTTTTTAAAAAAAAATTTATTTATGTATTTAGATATACAAATCGTATGATAATTTTTGAAGAAGCTTTTACTGGTAAATACTGTTGAACACAGACAATATACCTTAAAAGAGCCAACAGATGACATACATATGCGATGAAAAGGTCCAATTGAATGTTGTTTACGTTAAGTTTGGTAATTCAGATGTTTGTTTGTGGACCAGGGAGCAATCCTCGCGAAATTTGAAAACAGTTGCGTGAAAACAGAGGTGCAGCATGGGACCATAATCACTGTAATAAGCTAAAAAAAAAAAAAAAACTAAAAAGAAAAAACTAAAAGACTACATTTACAATGTTGAAACCATTTCTTTAGTTTTTTCTTTGTTCAATGTGAGAGACAAAAAAATAAAATCATGGAATAAGTTGTAGTAACCTGAAGATTGAACATCTCAAATTTACTTAGTTTAAATGGTAAACTGGTTTGTCGGACAGTTGGACGTGAACTGAGCATCCCTGAGAGGATTTTGGTTGTTGAGATCAAGACGTGTTCATCCCTCTTGAACACTATGTGGGCAAAATGCTGCACAATTAAAAAGCAACATGTGAATCAGCTGTGTGTTTGTGTTATTTGTTCCTCTACAGCATGAAAGCACTAAAAGATTTATCATCTGGAGGAAAGTCAATAATGACTCAACAACTATCAGCATTTTGCAACCTGTGAGGTTACCTAGCAACAGGTCAGTATCATATTATAAAATGAGCATTTCAAAGCGGCAGAACTTCTCTGATGTAAAAACAAGTTTCACTAATATGAGACAAACTGCGTCTAAAACTAATTTCAAATCATTTGTTTAAAAAACAAAAAAGTCCTCCGCACCATTTTGCAAACATGCTGCATGCTGTTTTAAAACTATAAAGCAAAACAAGTTCAATTTGATCTTGTTTTTGTCTGATCCTTAAATGACAGTGAATGTGACATATTTTCACATCATCTACTTTTGCTGTTCTATTTACATTTGACAGTAAAACCTGTTTTCAACTTCACCTCCTCACAAAGAGATGTTTGTTCAGGCGTCTGCTGCATCGGTTTTCCCCACAGAGGTGGCAACAAACTGGCAGTTTTAATCGGGCCCTGATCAGGGGACCGTAGATGGCAGACCACCCAGTGGCTCAATGTTCCTTTAAAATTTAAACTACATCATTAACGAGTGGTCTGTCACGCATATTAAAGATGTCTCATACTTTAAGGTTCTTTATTTATTTAACTGTACAATAGCTACATGTACATTTTAAAAACTGAAATATGAACATGGAAATGTCTTGTCACACAACCTACAAGCCACACATAAAGGATTTGGTTATGCAGGCAGTCTGAAGTTTTGACAGTCAAATTAATATCAAATGACGCCCTTTGTATCCTGCCTGTCAGTCAGTCTACCTTATTTGTGATGCGGACATTTGGCTCAGAGGGTCTTTGTAATTTTGCAGTGAATGGTTACTGATGCACTTCCAGGAAAAGAGGGTAATCAGACCTTTCTTCATTTTTCACCTCTCGAGTCTTTCGGATCATAGATACATAGATACAGTAAGTCCTAATATTTGCTCCAAATCATGTTAAGTGCATGCAATAATAATAATAAAAAAAGGAGAATTGATTCAAAGTGTGTTAAAATTAAATGGATAATTAAAGATAACCAGATTTATGTAGCACTGGATGTTTAAGAAATATCAAAGCAGAACAAAAAAGTCTTGTATTAAAAACTCAAATGACAGTCAGGATTTTTTTTATTGCTTTCTTTTAGGTATTCAGATCAACCTTTCATAAATGTAAATATACAGACCGTTTTTATCCAATGTAAACACATCTGATTGTGTAGCAGAGAAGTTTTTTTTTAGGGCAAAGATTCAATATTAATACTTAATTACAGTATTTGCTATTAATGTAAAATAATGGGAGAAGTAAGACGGAAGACATTTTATTTTACATCTTAAAGCCTTTTTTCTTCTACCTCTAAAGATATAGAATTATTATTTTAAGAAAAAAAATTGAGAGGACATGCTTTGGACACCCATCCATCCATCTTCTGCCGCTTATCCGGGGTCGGGTCGCGGGGGCAGCAGCCTAAGCAGGGGAGCCCAGACTTCCCTCTCCCAGCCACATTTGCCAACTCTGCAGGGGGGATCCCAAGGCGTTCCCAGACCAGCCAAGAAATATAATCCCTCCAGCACGTTGTGGGTCTACTCCAGGGTCTCTTCCTGCAGGGATGTGCCCGGAAAACCTCACCAGGGAGGCGTCCAGGAGGCATCCTGACCAGATGCCCGAGCCAACTCAACTGGCTCCTCTTGATGTGAAGGAGCAGCGGCTCTACTCTGAGCCCCTCCCGAATGACCGAGCTCCTCACTAGGAAACTCATTTCAGCCGCCTGTATACGAGATCTCGTTCTTTTGGTCATGACCCACAGCTCATAACCATAGGTGAGGGTAGGAACGTAGATTGACTGGTAAATAGAGAGCTTTGCCTTCTGGCTCAGCTCCTTCTTCACCACGACAGACAGGCGCAGAGTCCGCATTACTGCAGATGCCGCACCGATCTGCTTGTCAATGTCACGCTCCATCGTTCCCTCACTCGTGAACAAGACCCAGACATATTTAAACCCCTACACTTGAGGCAGGACCTGACTCCCAACCCGGAGAGGGCAATCCACCCTATTCTGGCTGAGGACCATGGTCTCAGATTTGGACACCTGCAGTTTTAAAGCGACTCAGTCCTACAAATAAGAAAACATGCTCTGAATCAAAGTTTTTAAAAATGGGTATCAGTATGGTCACAAAAAGAGAAATAAGATGTTTGCAGTCTACCATACGCAGCCTCTCAGAGGAACATCTGCACTCACTAACAGCTTAATGGCTCTTTTATCAAATATAAAATTAGTTTTCACGTTTTTTCCTTTCAGGAACATGATGTGGACCTTTGTATTTCTTTACATCCTGTGTGCAAACATCTGCCAGGTTTGTCATGATCCTACAAAAGAGCTTAAAATTTCTAAATTTAAACATGAAATGACATTAAACAGAATTTTTTTTGCTGTTGTCGCTGTTGCAGGCTGTTGCTGAAGGTAAATTTAATTGTATGAGTGTGCACATGGACACATTAAATTTAGCTAAAGATTGTTAAATGCATTTAAGTTTCTTTTGTGTCTTTCAGACTCAACACAAATGCATTATGCCAAAATGATAATAGATAAAAGTGTGCTGGAGTTCATGCCTGACACTTCTGTATTTGATATTCCTGACTTGAAGATCGAAGACTTTAAAATTACAACAAGTAATCACATTATTCATCCACAAAATTATTGCGATTTTTGCTGAAACAAAGCAATTACTGTGTGAAATAATGTTTTTTTGGTTGTATTGTTTAGTGTGTAAGAATGAAGCAACTCCAAAAGAGTGTGAATGCAGCCCAGGCTACAGATGGAGTGAAAAAACTATGAAGTCTCTGTCTTGCAGTAATGGCACATTATGCACCTTCCAGGAAAACTCTGCTCATATGTGTATTTCAAACAACACAGGTATTTTCTTACCTACTATCTATCTATATATATATATCTATGTATGTATTAAACATTGTCTTCTTCATCCTTAACAGTCACTATCAACGGTTCAATGTCTTTTGAGGGGCTACAGTATAAGGATTGTCTGCAAGACAAAGATTCACAGAATTATAAGAAATGTCATGATGGCTTGTTTGAAAAGGTACAAATAAAGAACAACAAGAAGAAAGAAATGACTGCATGTTTGAGTCAGTAAACTTCAGAGCTCAACAGTAATGCAATCAACTTAATTGTTGTCTTTTCAGATGAAAACACAATTCAGCTTTTTACGAGGATTTGACACCTTGAAAATAACAGGATTCAGGTATCGCTGTCACTGATGTATTTATGAATAAACACAGCATTTACTACTACATTCAAAAGTTACAATTAACCTTTTTTTTTTTTTCATTTAAGCATTGGAAGCATCATTGCATATTTTGAAATGACAATTGCAAACAACGTTACAATAGAAGACCTCAAAATTAGATCAGAAAACCTGACCAACAACCTGAACACCTCACTTAATCTGGAGACAGCAGGTAATTATATCCAACAGTGCTGGGATGTCAAATAGGATGAGATTACACAGACGTTTCACCATCTCTCGTAAAAGACATCCACATTTCATACCTTCTGGATTGAACTTTCTTGTTGTCTTTGTTTACTTTCTCAGGCATTGTCGTTGTTAGTATGCCAAATGGCTCTGTGCCTTACCACACTGAAACCACAATCGAGTGCAGGACAAAGGATGACCTGGGAGTCGAACCAGACTGGTATCTGAAAAGAACAGCCCAAGAATTTAAGATCACAAATGGCATAATTGCAAAACTAACATCACAAGACCTAACGTACACAGTCAAACTCTCAAAAGTAGATGAGCTCTGGGAAGGTATGTTAGTTTCAGCCACAGCATTTATCTCCAACACCTGGCCCTTAAAACATAAAAATGAGCATATGTTACTTTCCCCATTATTTTTGGTCATTTTTCTGTATAATAGGAAATAAAATAAGGAAATTATATAATATATATAAGAAAATATTGCTAACAAGACTTTAACACAAGTAATGTTTGGATTTTGATGGCTCTTACTTATGTTATTCTTATATTGGAGCATTTTGAATAAAACCATGCCCATCTCTCTGAGCAAACGTGCACAGCTCAACAAAATTTTGTGGAAACGAGAATATTTTGTCCAAATTTAGTGTTGCAGATGAAAAGAAGACTTTTCATCTCTGCTGTGCTTTTACAGCTTGTTTCTGTTGCCCTCTAGTGGCCAGAAACACAAAGGGGCAGGAAAAAATGTGAAGAAGGTTTCCTTTTCTTTGCCAACAGAAGAAAAGAGAAGAATGATAGAAAAGATTTCACAGTTTGACAAAATACATTAAGCATGTAATGAATTTAATTTCTTCTTTTTCCAGGAGAGTATAGATGTGTCTTCACTCAGAAGTTGGGGAACACTACCATATATCACAAAGCCAATGGCACAATGGATGTATGCCTCCTGCCACAAATCGAGGCCTTTACAGAGCCGGGATATCCACTTTGTGAAACAAGTTCTCCTGTATACAAGGTAAAGGTGAAATGCCAGATAAAGAACAGCAGTGAAAAGTATATTGTAACATGGACCGGGGATGTCAGTGGTATGCAGCCTGAAGGTGAGCTCTGTCTATTAATTTTCATTTGATTTGAAGGAATCCTCATACAAGCATGGCTTTACGATGTGATGTGACTCTTGCAGGTGACAACCTGACTTACACAGCTGAAAAAGTTGTTAGTTGTCAAAAACCAAACACTGTATTTCCAGTAACGTGCAACTTTAAAAACAAGTGCGGTCAGAGTGCAATGAAATCAGTTGACATCAATATCATATATGGTAGGTATCAGTAAGGAAATAACCATGTCCAACATCACTCCATTTTTGTGACCAAATTTGTGAGAAAAACAAGTTAATCATAACACAGACTAAACGAGGTAGATAAAAATGAAAACTATGACATTAAATTAGGACTGCTAAACTTTGACCGCTTTTCACACTTTGCCACACTTTGCGAAGGTTAATTTGGCATCCATCTTGCATCCTATATCCTCTCTGAGCACTTTGGAAGCCGGAGTACCCTGTACATACAGACTCCAAGTCAGAAGATGTTCATCTCCTAACTATAAGATTTGTTAAAAAGGAAGGTCTTCAGCTTGATCTTAAAGGTAGAGAGAGAGTCTGCCTCCTGAACCCATAGTGGGAGCTAGTTCCTAAAAGAGGAGCCTGATAGCTGGGGATAAGACTACCACTGATTCAGAAGACAGATTCTATCAAGAATGAAGTGATTTTGGACAAATGTAGTTATATAATCTATGAAACATCTTTAAGTTTTGACTTGCACTTGTTGACTTTCGTATAACTCATCTTTTGCTAGCTTATGCTAATGATAAATACTGTGCAAAAGAGGGTGACTGGGGAAACACCAAAGCTGATCAAACGGTTGCGCTGACCTGCAAAGACAAGAGCGGACAGAGGACAAGAACATGCAAGTAAGACTGACATGTTGGTTATTTTGATCTTCAAAATGTGAACTGGCTTTAATGGACTTTAGAAAACAACAAAGAAAATTAAACGGCTCGCTATTTTTTAAGACAAAAACAAACAGAAAATAAAATGTAAATCTTCAGCAAGAGTCTGATTATTCAATGAATCCTTTCAGTTCAGAAGGCGTTTGGCAAACGGAGCAGTCGTCATGTGTGTCCTTTCAACTGTACAGCGTACTGGAAAGTGCAAAAGTAGGTCAACTTTTATTTCTATATGCTACAAAACTACTTTTAGTTGTTTGAACAGTTTACTACAACAGAAAAGATAATTTAGTGTTTAATATTTAAGAGTTAGTCTCATCCTTTTGGTTAAATCAGTGGCAGAAGATGCCAGTTTTAGCAATGATTATCTTTATTGTTCTTACAGATTGCCAACATTGGACTTGGTGAACTGGAGGAAAATGTTGCAAATGTATTTCATCACTTGGAAAAGGTCACTAAAACAAAGGATGTAGACTCTCCAGCCAGTATAAATGTATCTATAGAAGTATTCCACACCCTGAAAGAAACAACAATACAAAGCAACACAACAATAAATGTGAGTATCATAATATCTTTAGTCATTATTTATTATTATTTTTCATTGTTAACTGATTTAAGGAAATGAAAATCATGAAACTGAAAACATTATTGCTGATTTTTTTTTTAAGTAACAAACCATAGGAAAATAATAAAAGTCAAAGTTTTATTTTTTTATCATCTTATTGAGTGAGTTTACAATCAGTCATATTTGTTATTGTTGCACAGCCTGAATAAGTTCTAGAAAATAACAATATATCACTTATCTCCACAACAAAACCTTTTTAGATGAAAAACCAGCAGACTGTGTTGACTGATGGTCTTATTAAAGCATCTAAGTGGAGTTTCATTAACTGCGCTCCTTAGAAAGTCCTAAAACAAACCCTGATATAATATGAAAAGCCTCTTTTCAAACAATCAAATTTGAAAAAGCAACAAACTCAAATTTAAATTTGGAATAATGTGCTTCATTTCTCTTTTCAGAACATGCTGCACTCATCCAGCAACCTGCTGAACAAGTCTCTTGAAAATATATGGACTGCCCCGACTCTCGAAAACAACTCTTCATTGCCGTCGAAGTACCTGATCTCACTTGAGGAATTGATTGAAAATGCAAACATAACTGAAAAAATTACGAAGGAAAATCTCGAGGTGGACACGTGTGTTTCTAAACAGTGTAATATCTCTGTTTTCAATGTCACTGTCACTTTGAAAAATGAAGACAATGACAGAGTGAAAACAACTGGGTTCAAACATATGGAAGGTTATTTGCCCACAAACAGAAGTCAGCAGGAGCCCAACAGCATTGTTGTGACAGTCACAAAGAATAATACACTGGATGAGATTACAATCAATTTCCATCTGAACAAGTCACGGCCTCGCAATGTTGAATTAAAATGTGTCTCATGGGACAACGAAACCAATGACTGGACATCAAGGGGATGTGAGTGGGGGGGTCCTTATAAGGAGGGACAGTGCGTCTGCAACCATTTGTCCTCGTTTTCAATTCTAATGTCGAAACATCCCATAAAAGTCCCTGGATTAACACTGGTGACCAACATTGGCCTTTCCGTATCAGTCATTTCACTTGTTTTCTGCCTCTTCATACAAATAATTGTCTGGAATGACGTAGTCAAGTCAAACACTTTGTATTTACGCCATACCGCCCATGTTAACATTTCTCTGTGTTTGCTGGTTGGAAACTGCTGTTTCCTGGCGTCCCCTGAACCCGACAAAACTGAAGATATCTGGTGCAAAACCTTTGCTGTGGTGAAACATTTCTGTTACCTGTCCATGTTCTTTTGGATGTTGTGTCTGAGCACCACACTTCTCCATCAAGCAGTTTTCTTGTTCCATAAAATGAGCAAGAAAAGCTACCTGCGCTTCTCCATGATTGTGGGCTACGTTTGTCCTTTGCTGATTGTGTTCGTCACATTTCTTGCCACCGAAGCTGGAAGTGCAGGCTCATACTACTCAAAAGACACCTGCTGGCTGGTTTACGATGGACTAATGAAGGGCACCTTCTTCACCTTTATCATTCCAGTGGGTATAATTGTTTTTGTCAACCTTTTCTCCATGCTTGTGGTAATCATGAAGCTTTTGGACCACCATAGTAATGCAGAGACATCAGCTGAAAAAGAAAAAGCAGCTGCCATAACTGTTTTGAGGTCAGTTATTTTTCTGACTCCAATCTTCGGTGTGACCTGGGTTTTTGGATTTGCTGTGTTGGCTATCGATCTCACTGCAGGGCCTGAAGGAATGGCAGTCAATTACATCTTTGACCTGCTGAATGCATTCCAGGTACCCTCACTATTAATAATATAAGCTTCTGGGAAAAAAAAGGATTTCTTTTTGTCTCATAAGCTCTTATCTTTCATCTCCAGGGTTTCTTCATTTTGTTGACCACATGTGTGACTGACCAAAGGGTAAGGCAGTGAGATACAACTGAAATAATCTAGATAGTTGGTCTTACACAAGAACAAAGTCATACATTTAAATCCCAGCTTAGATCCAGTTCATATTTTGTGATGACAAACATTAGGGAGCATGGCGTCAAATTAAAGTCTTCTCTTACTTTCACAGACTCGGGAGGCGCTGATGAATCGCTTCAAGATAAAAGTAAGTGCTGAACATCTGGATTGACTGTTATGGAAACTACTGCTATGATGTACTTGTATCACAATTCTACCCTCCTCTGATCTTCAGGCTCCAGCATCCAGCAGCGAAAGCACCAGCACCACAAAGTTAGAAACAACATGGAAGAAGTAAAATCCTCTTCAGCTTGTATGAGCTCAACAAACCACACTGCATATGTGAAGTCATAAGTAATGAGCTGCATTTGCTCTTTGATGCAGGTGTTTCTTTATGTTTAGTTAATTATCTGTAAAAAAAAAAAAAAAAAAAAATTAAAAGTTATTGTACAGTAATTTTACCAACTGTAGACATATGCAATCCTAGAAAAAATAAGTGTAGAAATGCAGTTTATAAAGCGAAAGCAAAGCTTGGACAAATCTAATGAGCTTGAAAGTCAATATTTGGTGTTGTTCAACACACCTTTCCAGTCAAGCTTTCTTTAAATTTAACTTGTCTCCAATGATAATTCACCAGAAACTCTTTTGGATGTTGGCTGCATGTTCTCTTCTCTATGAAGATTACCCCACATTGCTTCACTAATGTTGAGATCTGGGCTCTTAGGTGGAGTCCAGTTCTTGTGCCATTTGGAGTAACTAAGTCTTTTCTCCTAGTTTAACTTTTCTTTAAAACAGCTTGAAAGCTCTCCTTCCACAGATACTATTTCTGATGAAGCTTTAGTGAAGAGTGGATGGATAAACAGGTCCAGATGCATATCTCAGACCCTGCATCAAGTCTTGGCTGGAATTTTGCCTCATTTCTGAAGAACATCACATTTAGATGCTGTTGATGTGCTGGAGATGGATTTAGAGCTGCCCCTTGTCCCGTCATTTTGAAATATCATCTATAGATGTAGCTACATAATCAGGAGAATAACATGTTTTTGTGACAGACTGCTATTAAAGTGGTTCCTTGTTATATGGACTGTGATATGAGGATACATATAATGAGGTCTGCTAAAATGCCTAGACTGATTTCTTTTTCTTTTTTTAAAAAAAAAAAAAAAGCAGCCTTGCTTGAGGAGTGTTAGAAAGTCCAGAGGACTGGTGTCCAAAGATGGTCCTCAAGTGCAACTGTCCTGTAGGTTTTTGATGTGTCTCTGTTCCAACACACCTGGCTTACATTGAATGGATTCAGTAGTCTATGAAGTTCTGCAAAATGACTGTTTAATTTGAGTCAGGCGTGTTGGAGCAGGGATGCATGGAAAACCTGTATGATTGAGGCCCTCAATGACTGGAGCTGGACACCCCTGGTCTAGAGAATTTGTGTTCAAGACCACTTCAAATATCACAAGACAGTCTGGCTCCATGGAAAGGAAAATAATAGGAAATGAGGGATGATTAAGACTTTTTCTTGTAACCAATGTTCCTTCTTTATGATGCTTTCATGCATGATGACTGGAGGCGCGCTCATTAGCTCAACTTGCTGTTCCACAGGTCTTAATGGGTTACATGAGATAAAATACAGATTGCAAATGTGAATTCAACGGTACTTATTTTACTAACTGCACTATGAAAATGCAACCTATCTGCCACAATGAGCTAAATTTTATGCAAGCTTTATTGTATTTAATTATTTTAAGCCAACATTTAAGTGTTGTTTTTTTGAAACCCTGTTTTCCTCATTTTCTTTGCCTCGTTCTGCCCATTCTTCATCTGTGTCATCCAGTGTAATCCCTTCTTTGGCTGCTGTCTTCCGGTAGGCATGACATTCAGTCTCTGCTCTGCAATAAACAAAACATGGGAATTTAGATTTCATGTATAAAGGCATATTTAAGTTTTTGTGAATAATAAAGTGATTCAAACGGACAAATGGGAGGCTTTATGCTCTACTTTTTAAGGAATAATGCACAGTGTTTGTGGCCGTATATTTCGGCTATCCTTGCTGGTTTGTCTCCACAGAAGTCCTCCTTGTCTATCGGTGCATGGAGGGAGTGCAGGAGCTGCAGCACAGCCAGCTGACCCGACTCCGCAGCAAAGTGGGCAGGAGTCCATCCGTGCTCTGTCTTCAGACAAGGTCTGGCTCCATGCTCAATGAGGATCCTGACTGTTTCTGTATGACCTGTGGAAAAGGCATCAAAGGCTGATTTGAAACAGGATTTCAAGAACGTTGCAGCCTTTTGTATGAAATGTTTGTCATACATTTCTATGGTAATAGTAAATTCTGTTAAATTGTTACAAGCAGTGATGCAGCAATGGGCAGTACCGCTCTGCACACTTTTCTGCTCCAATAATAAGTCAGCACAATGCATTGTCAATTTTCTATTACACATAACACCATCTTCTTAATGACATAACTCATACTTAAAGTTTCAGTACCAACACATATACTTACCTGTCTGACGTGCAAGAATTGTGGGTCTATTTGATGTATCTGCAAACATAAAACATGGAACTAGCTAATGACGATGCAACCTAGCCTGATATGTTATCAGTACACTGTCTCAGTGCTTATATTTCAAATATGTGACAACTGGCCTGTGTGCTAATGAGCTAAATTTTACATTTAACTTGTCAGAGGACTACAGACACTTTAATGTTTACCTGCATTGTATAAAAGTTCACACTTGGGGCATTAAAATTTGATAAAAACAAACTCATTGTTTTGAAAGAAAAAATATACAAGAAGATAGTGATTATCTCAGAATAAAGTGATTTTGACTTTATGTAATATTTATGACAAGTTATTCTAATACGTTCTCACACAAAATGCTGTTTCGTGTTTTAAATAGTTCAGGATCTAGCCTGTTTATCACTGTTGTGCACACTTGTGTGAGTGATTATTAAAGGATGGAAATACTAAACCAAGTCTCTCCAAAGTTTATCAACAATATAAATAGTTAAATTGAATGACTACTGCTCAAACCACAAATACCGCAGTTTTATTAGAAACTACACAGTAGAATTAGTGAACTTATTCATCTAATATAACCTCAGGTCAAGTCCGGAATATGATTTTCTGACTGTTGCTCAGCAAAGCAGAGATGGGGCAGGCGTAACCTGAGACTAAGAGACATGAAATACATGCAGTTTTATGTGGGACATGAGTTTGTTAAATTCTTCCTTCCTTACCAACCTTTAGCCGCTGCCCAGTGAAGAGGAGTCTTGTAGCTCCAGTCGATGTCTCTCTGATTTGGGCTGCATTTCTGCTGCTTCAGGATCTCTTTAACATGATCATAATCTCCTGCAGCTGCTGCTTGGTGCAGCTCTGTCATTTCGGTTCTGCCGTTGCCTAGCAACAGCAGACATCAACACAGCACTGTTTTGAGGTTTTACTGGAGTCTGGGAACTGCAGTGCTGCCCGCTGCTGGTCCAAGCAGTCCATTAAGCTATATGCTGTCCTTACCAGATCCTTGACTAAAACCTGTTAGAGTATTACATCATATGTGACTTAATGGAAATAAAGTTTAGAAAAACAAACTAAATATTTACATTAATAATCGGTATTACCAAGTGAAAAGTTCAAAAAGGTCCGTGACAATGTAAGTTGGTTGTTTTGGGCTGCTTGATTTTAGGGTGATCACTGGTTTCTCCTCCAGTACTACCATGGTGTCTGGTGGTGATAGACTGGATCAGCCAGTCTGTCTGAGAGGACAGCATTGAATGCTGAGCTGTAATATATAAACAAAATTCTATCATAAATGCCCTCATGTTCAAGGTGCAGAGAGCTGTTCGTAAGATAGAATAATTATGCAAAATCCAGGGACTGTTTTTTGCCCTATACTATCGTTAGGCTGAAAAATCCCACTGAAAACTCTGTTCCAGCGTTATACTCAACGGCAACACATTACACACCATCAGCTGGATTCCACACTTGCCATTTTGGATGTGGACCATGGCTGATTCAACAAAGAAACTCAGGAGGACTTATCAGCAAGAATGAGGGATAGTAAGAAAAAGTGAAAGAAAGAAATAAACCAAGAGTCAACCTAAAATTGAGTTTTACGAGACAGAGAGAGCTCAAAGAAGAGACAGGATGCAAGGCTGATGTTAAATGAGCCTTCACTAAGGGGCACAACAGTCTAAAAAAATACTGTATGCCAAAGCTCAGCCGTGCTGCTTTAAAAAGATCCAGCGTGACAGAATTACTGGCATCTTTTCAAAAAGATGGGCATAATACATAAATTACTTCGAATACTGGGCACAGTTCTCCATTGTTCATCTGCAAGTGGCTTCTTGTGCAGCAATGTCTACACTACAGGTAAGCCATTGCTTATCCTAAAGGGTGCTGTCACAGTAACTCAAAGGCCTCACTTTAATTTTTCCTTCTGGAGGAGACACCACAGTAAAACTGGAACAAATACCACAGCTGCATATATCTGGAACCATGAGTAAACATAAATGACTTATTTTAAAAATAGAAAAACTATTTTAGCAAAGTGATGAGATAGCAACCCAACAGTTTGTAATGAGATACACTTTTCCAGTCATTGACCTGAGTTGTTTTTTAAAAAAAAAAAAAACATACACCATTTGGAGTTGGTTTAATCTTTTGTTTTCAAAATAATACAATTTTATTTTTGCAAAACATGACAGAATTGTCCCTCTATAAATAGCCATTCATAACAAGCTTTTTTTTTTTTTAAACTCATCACTAAAGTGCTGTTGCACCACAAACCACATCGCCCCTTCTCACACACACACACACACACACACACACACACACACACACACACACACACACACACACACACACACACACACACACACACACACACACACACACACACAGATCGAACATACAGGCGAGTGAATGCATCCAGTTTAGACCAAGGTATCTTGCCCATGCATGATTTGACATATACAGTTGTGAATCAAACACCAATTATCTGATTGTTAGATGATCTCCTGAACAGCTGTTTTATGAACAGAAAACAGCATGAAAATACCTTTAAATCTGTTAAAAGTGGGGCAAAAATATTGCTGTGGAATTCATGGAGACATTTTTGCTGCAATCCCTTCATGAATGTTACATGTACTTAGATAATTATGCAGTTTCACATAATTAGTTCTTTCATGTCATTGTTTTGAACATTTCAGCTGGAGTTGCATTGCTTTTTAAAATAAAGCTTTGTTAAACAAAATGACTGACTGAATTCTGCAGATTTATGCATTAAGGACAGGATCAACAGGTAGTCTCATGTCTCAACTCAAGCAAAATAGATTGTATGAACTTTATCCCCCATGATTCAAGGAAGTTGGTTGTACAGAAATGTTGCAACATGGGTCTCTGTCAATGAAACGGAGATTAAGTTCTGACAAAACAAGATATCTACTTTTCTTAAACACATGTGGTCTGCAGAATTTTCTAAATATTTTTTTCCCCATCATTGCAAGTAATATGTGTGTAGAGACAATTTTACTCAATAGTTTTTCATTTGGTAACATAAAAAAAAAGCAGAGTCAAAAAACAACCAGTCAGAGACTGATCACAGCCAGGTTAAGCAGGAGGCCTTTGTGGGTCTTGAGCTGAAAGATGGAGACTAAAATGCATCAGAGAAATGTGATTTAAGTAAAAGAGAAAGAAATAAGATAGTTAAGTCTTACCGATTAAAAACCAAAATGGCCTCATCCATGGTTCCAGTTTAATCCCGGTCCACTAGAAATTAGAGATCACATTGCAAGTTTTAATTAAAAAAAAAAAAACAAAAAAAAAAACACCACTAAATGAAAAAAAAACAAAAAGAAAAGTAATTACTAACCTGGCTCCAAACGCTGGACGAAGGTACCATCCATGTCCTCTGCTTTCCAGTATTTCTCCATTAGTGTATTTACGATTATTCCTTCACACTCCATTTCAACTGCATACTGTGGAACGCTGATGTCTAGGTGCTCCTCCACATAAAACGCAGTCAATCTGAGGAGTTTATCAACCAGTAAGGAATAGAAGTCGTCATAAGCTTTATCATCCCATGAGTCCTTAGACTGGTTGAATCCATTCAGACGGCACAAAAACGCCTGAGGAGGCATCTCTAGCAGACTCTGAGGCATGGATCTCACATTGAGGTTAACCTCAGACTCATTTCCATAGTCAACAAACAGAACATGAAGTGTATCGTCCATTTTCTGAATTACTTGAGCTCTGTACCACTGCTTGTCACTGGAAAACAGAGCAAGGCATGGACTGCCAGGTTTGAGCACTTCAGGAGGAATAACATCTTGCTCCTGTCCTGCCTCCTGAGCAAGTTTACACAATATATCCAGATTTTTTGTGTTGCTGTCCTGGCACCAGAAGTATTGAGGGCCAACAATGCAGGAAGCATAAACTTCCAAAATGTTAGAGGACATGTCTGGCCATGTGTACGAGTTGGTCCCATTTCCTTCTGGGCTGGAGCAAGGTGAATGCTGAGATATTTCTAAGGTATTGAGGAAATCTTGAATGGGAATCTCCACTTTTGTTTCAACATTCAAAGTTGGTCTACAGTCTCCATTCAAAATCACAGTCTGTTTTGTCGCCGGTGGAGACACATGAGTGGTGCACATCCCATTCTGCTCTGTAGTCCTTTTCATGTGCTCCTGTCTTGATCCATGTGCATTTGTCAAAGCAACTCTTCCTGAGCTGTTTGAGAGCTGCGGCTCCTTCTGCTGAGTCAGACCAGTCACCTTCTCTGGCTTTATTTTTGATATTTTTTCTCTGACTAACGCATTTACATTAATGGATCCGTCAAACAGTTCAACTATTAGCTTCCCATTTTCCCCTTTTGCCATAACTGAAATGGTAAAATTATGACCAATAGCATGATCTGCAAACCACTTATTTACGTCCTGCGGAAACTCTGCAGGGACGTTAAATAGTCCAAGGGGAATGGCCTGCACAGGCACAGATCTGATGCTGTTTTCCTCAGAGGGAAGGGCTCGTACATTAGTTTCACACACAGCAAAGGTGTCTCCATAGTCCACAAAGTGCACTACAAGTTCTGGGGATATCTGTACTACTTGACCTCTGTACCACTGATCGTCAGTGTACTTAGCTAAGCAAGCACAATTAAGCCCAAGTGAATGATCTGAACTCTGAGGATGGTCAAGAAGTGTTGCAACATTTTTCATCACTTCGTCAAGCACGCGAGAATTTCTGAACAGCTGGCAGTAGAAGTGGTTGACAGTCTCTGAAGAGGTTACCAACACTTTTTCTTTCCCACCGACCTCAATATTGTGTGTAGAGTAACTGTAGGCATTTGATGGGACCTTCTGATCTTCAGGGTGTGCACATTTCTGAGCTAGAAGCTTGGATGCGCTTTCAGATGCTGATTCAAGATCAACCACATTAAGCAGCACACCGTCTTTGTCGCATGTTGCAGCTTTAATGACGCATTTTAACCCGGTGCCTGATGAATGACCCAAATCCACAAACTTCTGAAATTCTGCTAATGCATCCTCTGTCCAACTGGAAAGTATGGGATTGGAGACATCTGTTGGACTGACCAAACTACACTGAAGTGCCTGTGCATTCAGTTGTTGAAAAGCTGGATCAATAGCACGCAGATTCTGCAGAGGGACCTTTTGAGTTTGACCATAATCAATAAATCTGACATCTACATTAGGGAACTCTTGATTTGCAATGATTTTTGCTCTGTACCAAATGCCGTTGTCTGGATTACAAGCCACACAGATGGACTCTACGAGTGGCTGTGGATGGGTAGAGGCATAGTGGTTTTGCAGGTCATCCATAAGGCGTCTCAGAGAATTGCCACTTTCTGTGGTTTGACACCAGAACCTTTGAGGACTTTCAATGCAAGAT
Source organism: Telmatherina bonti (assembly GCF_933228915.1). Lineage (NCBI taxonomy): Eukaryota > Metazoa > Chordata > Actinopteri > Atheriniformes > Telmatherinidae > Telmatherina > Telmatherina bonti. The sequence continues at coordinate 25,145,571 of NC_136631.1, read as the reverse complement.
ACTTTAACATAAACACTTTTTCCTACAGCAAATGCATCGTCATATGCGTTCAGTGACTCAGAGGAAAAAAGATGCCCATTGCATATAGGAGGGTCAGGCACTTCGCAGCTTGCGTTGAGATCAATGCCATTCATGCTGGAGGTGGATGCATCACCTGCCCTGCTGTTTAACACTTGGCTTTTGGTGCTTTCCTCTGGTAAACAATTGGTGAAATTGATTTTATAATGCACATCCATGAATCGTTTGACTTCAATTGAAGTGGGAGATGATGAGCTTTCACTCTGGACATGTAAATCCCATTCAGGATTTGAAGATTCAAGAAGCCCTGCCTTATCTAGAAATACTTTGTTAATGCAGGCCGCATTATCAGCGTAGAGTGTGACAAAATAGGCATCTTGAGGTTTATTGGAATTGTCGAATTTTGCCATTACTGTCTGGTGAAGGAGCAGCGATTTCAGACAGTCAGTCTCATCTGCAGTCCAATCTCTGTTTGCTTTTATTTCATTCAGAGAACAGCGATATGTGACAACTGGCATTCGGAGGAATTTTCCAAGCAGCGGTCTGATGTTGCCAACATTAACCCGTTCAGCTTCTCCTTCATCCACATGAAATACCTCCACGGTACCATCACTAGCCAGGATGTCTTGCCTCAGTAAGGAGCGGCGCCATCTGCCATCTAGGCCCCTGGCAGCACATGGATCCCCACAGCTCAGAGGTTGTGCGTCTCCTAAATCTGAGCTTGCTTCATAGTGTTGTTGGATCTGTTCAGACAACAGCTTCACTGCTTTGGAAAAAATGAGGAGCTTGCAAAAAATATTCTGCGGATCAGTTACCCCTGTCACAGTTACTGTCTCAAAAGTATTAGTTAACAGTTCAGGATAAAGGTATTGGTCATGTCTGCAGCCAACATCCAGGCTGTGTTCCTGTGTTAAACAGGAAGTCTCAGATGAGACTCCTCCTTTGACTCCCTGTAGATACTTCTGCACATGTATTTTAAATTCATTTACTTTGACCTTCTTTGCTGCGCCAAGCTTACAGATGTGATTGGAAATGAACGGTATATCAAGGAGAATTATCCTGTCTGGCATCAGGACGTGATGAACCAGTCCATTAAACTTTTTCCCAGGCAGACACAGCAAAAGCTTTGCGGCTCGTTCGGGCCACTCCTTCTGAGTTAAGACATTTGCGAGAATACACGACTCAATTTCAGGAGGGAGGAGAAAGCTGTCACTCTGGCCCCATGCTAAAGACTCACTTGTGGTGATATGGGGCTGACCCTTGTCAATCAGATAAACATTGAAAGTTTCAATTTGAACCGATACAATTCGAGCTCTGTGCCAGGTGTCACTGATGCTAACCAAACACAGGTCCCCTGGTTTTCCTTCTGGTCCATAAAACCTTCTCTGTGGAATCTGAATTTCCTCCTTCATCTGTGCATAACTGTGTTTTCTTCCATTATCCATGTTTACCCATAATTCCACTAGACCATGATTGGGATTTTGGTCCACCTTCACGACGAGAACAGGTACTTGTGACCCTGGTGTTGGGAGTCCGGGGATTGAACACATTCTGAGCTTTTCAGCTTATATCGACACACAACCTGTAAATGAAGGGGGGAGAAATAAGTGTTAATGTGATTAACAAAAAAAAAAAAAAAGTAATACCAGCATGTTATCATTTGTACACAGCTGCCAAATAATGCAATACCACACAACTCTCGTCAGTGCCTGAAATAAATGTCCGTTTGGCTGTTTTATGCCATTCTATCAACTTCAGACCTAAGACAGGTGTTAGAGCCATTTAGTTAATGTTAGTGAAATACTGAATTCAATTTAAAAAAAAAAAAATTTATATATATATATATATATATATATATATATATATATATATATATATATATATATATATATATATATATATATATATGTAGTATTTGACTTTAACAAGCTTAATTGTGGAAAATTAGGGCTTCTCTGAGCTCCGGCTTCTGATTTGTTCTGCTTCAGTCTGTTGGGGCTAGAGAGGTTGTTCAGTATTTGACTCAATCAACAGCTGTCCACAGACAAGTGTTGAGGATGTAGGTTTGATTTACCAAGTACACCAAAGTTCACAAAGATACTGAACAATGCCTCAGTCTCAAAAGTCAGCAGTGAAGGCTGAGATCAAGCACTGGCTTTGTCACTGGCAATCTGACACAGACAAATGCAAAATAAGCACAGACAGCTTCCGTTTAAGATAGACCAGAGTTTATTAAACAGATTTTCATCAACAGGTTAACATCAATTGGTTCAGTCAATGTGATGCACTCGAATTTCCTATGCTAAAATATTGTCAAACAACAAAAAATATATTAATAAAATGGTTAAGACAATGAGACATTAAATGAAGGTTGGTAATAGGGATGTGTGTGTGTTAATGGTGCTAGCTCCTGAGTACAGACTAGGCGAATGGTGTTGGCTATGAATGGCTGTAAGGCACTAATTTTGAGGTTGCTGTAGCTTAGCACACCTAGCCCACAGTGACTAGTGGGTGGTTAGTGAGTTAAGGGTGTTATTTCTGAGGCTGATGCTAGCGCCAGCTTACCAAAATACAAGATGGCCTGAAGGACTAGATAATGGGCAATTTGGGGGGAGAGAATTGAGCATGAGCTTTAGCTAGCATTAGCTCTGTAATGCTAATGTTAGCTTAGCTGATGTTAAGGCTAATTTAGCAGATTGCAAAATGATGGACAGTCAACAGGAAAGAGTAAGCTCCAACTTCAGCTAGCAACAGCCATTCAATGCTAATGTTAGCCAAACCGATGCTAATGCTAATTAAGCAGAATGCTTAAATGGTAGGAAGGAGAACAAGATGACAGACAACAGGAAATAGGAAGCTCAAGTTTCAGGTAGCATTAGCCGTTTGATACTAATGTTAGCTTAGCTGGTGCTAATGCTAATTTAGCAGATTACAAAATGGCTGACAGGAAGAAGGACAAAAAGGCAGATAGCCATGTGGTCTTAAGACTCTCAGGCCTGGGAAACTTTGAGGAAGACAAAGGAAAGGAGAGGAGGAGATGAAAGTAATAAGAAAATGACTTGAATTGGCATTTATGTGGTCCTAACAGGCACACATGTGAGAAACTCCCATGGTTGTGACTGGAATTTAGAAAGGTGACACAGATAGCCAAACAGTCCATTTCAACTGGTTTGCAAAACAAGGAGCTTAATTTTCATTCCAGAAATCAGATAAATGGAGATAAACAAAATAACCAAACCAGCAGCAGCAAAACCACACAAATCAAAGGGCGATAGCAGCACCCTGCTTTCATTAGCTAGACCATTAGCTAATATGGTCCCTTAACAGAAGAAATTAATCTCTTAAACCATCTCTGCCCAGACACAGGAGCCTCTTACTTGGCACTGTTTTCGGTAACAGCGAGGAGTCCTCTTTAATCCTTCATAGTTCTGGTCTGGAGGCCCTTGCAGACTGGGTCCTGCAGCAGGCCTTTGTTCTGTAGAGATGATCCCTCTGGTAGAACCAGTAACATCAATGGTTTCAGGTACCTTAAAGGGTTGCTGGGTACACAAAGAACTAACCCTTGTGAAGAATTGCCGGATACACAAACAGCAAATCTTTGTTAGATCCAATGGGGCCTTGACTCGTCCAGCAAGGCAGATAACAGCTGCAATGTGTTTGATGCATGAAGCAATGGAAAGATGAGGTGGTCTTTGTGACTGGGGCTTTTAAATTCTCAGTGATGTTGATGAGAGACCACGCAGTAAAAGTGGGCCCTCGGCCAATTAGAGGTACCATTGTCTTACACCCCTCTTTTCACACCTAGGTGTGAATGGCTGGGCATGCTGGGATTTGTAGTGAGACTCAGGGCCCATTGTTTCCTGAGCCATGCGGCCAAAGGCTTTGTGGAGTGGTTCAGTCCCAACAAGTCTTCTCTGTTAATTATTGCTGTGGAGCGCAGAGAACATACTAGTCTTTGTGCTTACGTACATTTACTCATTAGGAGTACCTTTATGATACTTTTTGTTTATCCTTTTCCCCCCTTTCCTATCACGCTGAAAAGATTTAGTTAACATAGAACCAAGCCATGGACTATGACTATCAGTGGTTTTTGGAAGCACGCAGGCAACCATATGCTCGGTCCATACAGCTAGAAGAGGGCCTTTATTGTCAGTGCCACTCTTTCAACAGGCATATCTCAGCATTTTCCCCACTTCAAAACCTCCTTTTTAATTCAAAGTACAAGAAGAGCTTTTTAATCAGTTCTGTTTATATGAAGTGGGGGTGATTTTAGCTAGTAGGGCTGAGAGAATCGATCCAAAACAAAACAAAAAAAAAGTCGATATTGTTGATACCAATATTAGCATTGGTATTGTTTGATATTAACAAGATGAAACATTTTTCTTGCAGAGGGCGTCTGGGACAAAAAGCCAAAGAATGTGAGTGAAAAGCTATCAATAGTAGGTTTTACCATTATTTAGCCAATTTACACTGTTGACCTTATTTTTCTAAAACTTGTAACAAAAGTGAAACATGGTTATTTTATCATTTTGTTACACTGGTGACATTTTTCAATTGTTCTAAAAACTAGATTAATTTTGTAACAATTTTATAATCATGATCAATCATTAAAAAGCCAAAAATCATTAAACGACTGAAATTTTATGCAAAAGTATCAATTGACAATATTAGCACAATACTGGGTGTTGGATCAATGCCAAAATTTGCAGTATCACACAGCCCTGGTAGCCAGTGGTTTAATTATAACTTGCTTACTTGTTGGCATAGCAACCTTTTTGTTTGGTTTAGTACAGCACTTTGACCTACACCACGTATGAAAAGTGCTATATAAAACCCTGGTTGATATAAAAATATAAAATATTTGGTGTGAAACCCAAGTGTGAAAACCACTCAAAAAGCTTGTTATTGGAGTGAACATTTAGATTGTTTGCACTTGTGCAGACTGAAAACCTAACTGCCACCTACAGCTGGCTCACCGCCCACAGCTCGTATTTAACCTAAACTGATTCACTTCACCTGCACAAACAGCCGTTTTCTACTCAGTGAATCATCACTTGATTCACTTCAAATGAGTCATTGTGAATTTCACATCTTGTGGAGAGAGATCTCTTTACAAACACTTAAAATGCGCTAGGCCAAGCAACACTATGCAATTGTTTGAAATGACTGAATGTGCAAACAAACTTTTGGATTCATGTTTCAATTGTGAATCATTTTCATGTGAACCAAAATATTTTGTAGTTTCAACCATTTACCTCTCCAATAATTCTGTCAATGGAAGCCTATTTCACATGAAGCAAAAAAAGACAATACTCCTGTAGACAATATGCCAATAAAGTCAAGAGATCTGTAATTTGATAATTGGGGTAACCTACAAATAAAGGAACAAAGACAACAGTGATAACTCATTTAAGCACGTCTCATTCAACCACAGACTTCTACATAAACATTTGTTTCCCTGGTTGAAATTCTTGAAAACCTGGCTTCCGTTTTCTAAAACAAATTTATCATGGCACTTACCTGAATTGTTTCACAAAAGTAATATTTTTTTAAAAATTACATGATAGATTATATGTTTGATTTCACACATAAATTAAAGCAGCATGGGGAAAAGCTGAATAGCAAAAAAAAAAAAAAAAAGTTATTCTTGATTATATTTTCTTGGATTTATGCAGTGATTTCCAACCTGTAAATTAGTGATAATATGAAAAATGAAATTATTGGTGCCGTTTTTAAAAGAAACAACAAGGTCGTCAAATTCATTTATGCTTAGTGTGCATGCTTTTCAGTGTATAAAAGTCAACAACTTATTATCAAACATGCGCTATAGCAGTCGTTGCTCTTTTCCTCACCTGGCTTGTTAGAAACAATGCGTCTCATGTTGCTCCTTCTGGCGCAAACGATCTTCCATACTCCTCCGACCTAACTGACCCGCTCTCGGTGAGCGTCCTCGAGATCTACCACCACTGTCCAACACACCTGAATCAAATGAATGTCTCGTTACCAGGCAGCGCTGGATGACAAGCAGGAAAAGGAATTCACCTGATCCAGGTATGTTGGACAAGGTTTGCAAATAAAAGTTGCAGGAAAGCTAGATCCCGAGGACCGCACTTGGGCATATGTGATTTATAACATGCAAGCTGCTATATTTAAAAGTTGCTGTTATAATAGTCTATATGGGGAAAAAACATGCATAGAATTTTCTCTTTCAAAGCCTGCACAGTTTTAAGATTAATAGATACATCCCCCAATTTATTTAAACAAATGGATAAACATTTTACCAAATGTGCTCTACAAAAAATTAAGACAAATACTTTTATTGTTTCCAAAATAAAAAAAATCTGTCCCGTTTGCTGAGTTTACTTGTTTAGGGTTTGAGATGTTGACAGATCCACTCAAAGTTATCCTGAGGTAGCTTACTACTATCACTAAATCGTCTTGCACAGCACCTGAAGACACTGCACCTTCAGCCATGGGTTATAGACCCCATGACCCCCAACAAAAGCTATTAAATTAGGTTCAATACAGATAAATAGGCCGACAAGCTGCCTTTCGCTTGTTCTGATTTTACTTCTTGCGTCTAAAATAATGGCAGAGAAATTAATTTGTTTTAAATTATGTCTTTAATCCAGAAAGATTCCCCTGACGTTTCTCCATCTTTTGTATTCCAAGATGTGAAAGTGTTATGCATGCGCTGCTGCGCGCACGTGGCTATTGAGCCAATCAGAAAGCGCGCTCAGTTTCCGCGTCTGAAAATGACGCCGCGCCCCCAGCAGACTTTCACTTATTGCTTAACGTATTGTCCGACCAGGAAGTGTGGAAACGGGGTTCTTTCTCCCTTAAAATTCCCAAATTAACTGAGGAAAGCTCACAAAGGGACTATAAGACGATGGTAGGTGTATATGTTGATTTTGTTGGTTGAGTCCAGAAAAAAGCGTTAAGTTTAGGAGGAGTTAGGAGGGTTGTAGTCACCTGTTGTTATTTTGTATTGCAGGGGACAACACGGGGCTGCGAGCTCGTGAAAACATTTGGTCACTGACCCCAGTGTTTCTTCTGGGCTGCAAAGTTGTAAGGAAAAGCAGCTTTTTTGGTTCACTTGCTCTGTTTCAGATCTAACATCAAGTTTGTAGTAATTCTGAACCACATCAGACATGCAAACTATTCTAGTTCATGTTATTTTATTTGACTTTACACCTGTTTCTGAATTGACTGCTGGCTAAACACCATTGCTTCCTGGCATCTACACAAAATGCCAGTTTTTCTCCTTTTCTCTCTCTGTTTTTAATAAATGTTTTTCTTTGTTTTTGTTAAGTTGTGTTGTGATTTTGAATCTTTTAAAGCTACCCAGCTTTGAAACCAGTTGTAAGTATAGTTACAGGAGTTTCTCTGAGCTTCAATGGAAAACCAGGAAGAACTTGTTTAGTGTTGAACTATGAGAATCCTTAATGACAAAAAGATGCAAGTCAGTCTCAAGCAAGTTATGCTGAATAACCACTGAGCACAAAAACAGTTTTCCACTTACAAAATAATCTTTCCTATAACTGAGAAGACTAGTAGTACCAAGTTTATTAATTACTGCTCGTTTGTTTTGTTGGTTCTGTTTTCAGTAACTACTTTCAAAATGAGTAAGAGGAAAGGCAAATTAATCAACGATGTGATTACTGTGAAGAGTTGTAAAGTGACACCTGTGAGTGCTGAAAATGCAGCAGACGTTGCAAAGTTTCAGGAACCGATGTCTGTCGGCTTCACCAGTTCTGTTACAGTAAGGACTTTTTTTTTTTTTTTTCACAAACCTTAAATCAAGTTATGCATCTTTGGAGTCTAGTGGTTGAATGGTTATTTTCTGCATCTATTTTATAGGGAGATATCGGCCTCATTGAAAGCGTCACACTGAGAAATTTCATGTGTCACCACAATCTGGGTCCGTTCCAGTTTGGGCCCAATGTGAATTTCATCGTTGGGAACAATGGAAGTAAGAATATGCCTGTCTTACATGACATTATGTTGACTTTGACTTTGGCTTGTTTAACACACATTCTGCCACATTTGATTGTTGTGAAGATCTGGACTATATAATTCTAAAATTTCTATTTAACTTATTATAAAAACATTTATGTCAGTTGATCACATCAAAATAATTTATGTATGAAAATCATGGTTGTTGTATGTTACTGATATTATAGCCGGAAAGAAAGAAAGAAAGGCAAACAAATAAATAGGTCAAATAAAAACTTGCCATCAAAAATCAGGAAATGCGTGTATGATCAAGTACTTTACACAGTACTTTACAATTTTCATGATACTAATTAGTGTTTTATTATACATGATTGGAAAGCCTGATTAATCGCCTTTACAGAAAGGTTTAACGTGTCAGGATCATGCTGTTGAGGAATGAGCAATGTTCTCACATTGGTATCTCTTTTTGAGCAAACTTCATCCAAACTTCTTGAGCTATGACCCCCAAGATAACATAAGTTGGTGTTTGTCCCTCCCACCCCCCGGCCGCACAACAATTCAGTTTCTTTTTTTGTTTTTGTTTTTAATTTTGTGTTCTATCAAATGGGTTATCCTGCAGCTATCTACTACATGTACGGCTACAAAATATTCAGAATCTGAATAAACTTTGGAGATAAAGCTATTTTTGACAGATTATGTTCACAGTTGTGACGAAGCATCTACATGTCAAACACCAGTTTCTCTCAGCAATGCAAGGCCAAATTCGGATTTCAGAAGGGCGTATTATCTTTGTTTCTGGACACCTGATGATAAAAACAAAAAACAAAAAACTGAACATAAGACTTGAAATTTGTCAAAAGATAATGTGGTTTTAGGTGGATCAACATCTAGATGTTCAAAATCAGCTCCTTTATTGTAAACTTTAATTTCTCATTCTCATTCATTCAGTGTTCCTTACTGTTTACTATAATTAACCTAAATTTTATATGATCTTTTACAGTTTGAAATGTTTAAATGTATATGACAGTGTACTGGAACCACAGTAGATTTAAAAAAAGAATTGGGGGAGAAAAATTATTCAGAAAATACCACTTGACCACAACTGTGTGCAGCTGCTGAACTGTGAGGAACATCATCTTGAATTAGATTTATACAAATTTGGAATTGGTAATAGTTTTGCTATAAGAAAACTAAAGACAACAGACAGATTTAGGGAGTAGGCTATTTATGGGAGGTTGAGATGAAAATTGTGCTTTAATAGGATATATTATGATACAGGAGGATACGATGATGCAGCTTCTTGCTATCAAGCGTTTACTGCGGTTGAAGATGTTTTCAGGTTTTCCATGTATCCTTGCTACAGCGCAGCTAACTCAAACTAATAAGCGTTGTGCAGAACCTAATCAACTGTTGGATCCATTTAATTTGGTCCAAATGTGTTGAAATGGGGATACATGACAAACCTGCTGGACTGCGGCCCTCGTTGGACCGAACCGAGTACCCCTGACATAGAGTGTGAACACTTTAGGACCCAAAACTGACCCGTAGATGAGATTAGTTTGTAATATGCTCCTCCTACCTTGTCTTTCTTTTATAATCCTCAGGTGGGAAAAGCGCCATCCTCACGGCTTTGATCGTAGGGCTCGGTGGAAAGGCCACTGTCACGAACAGAGGGGTGTCACTGAAAGATTTTGTGAAAACTGGTGAAAAGTAAGTAAGATATTGAGATATTCCACCTGATCAGGAATGTTCCTAAATAACAAATAGTGTATGTTTTATCTTTAGAGGCAGTGCTGTTTTCTTCACCAGTTAAATGCTATGATGGTTTATTGTGCTGCTTAGTACCGCAGATATAAGTGTGATGCTCAGAAACAGAGGGGCAGATGCATACAAACACGATGTTTATGGTGACTGCATCACTGTTGAGCAGCGCATCTTGAGTGATGGATGTCGGACCTACAGGCTGAAGAGCAAATCAGGTGACTTTCAAGACTTTGTCTTCATTTTATGAAACTGTCCTTGAATTTTGGATGAATAAACACGGCTAAATACTTACTTACCATCAAAGACAGAAGATCGAGTCTTCTTTATTCTATTGATTGATTAAATTATTATTATATTCATAAAGAACCTCAGATTTTCCAAAAATTGTCAAGCTTTTGATCATTTTTCTCAAACAAAATAGTAAAAATGATTTTTCCAGCCATTATGTCTTTAAGCATGGTTTTCATTTTATTCTGAACACTTGCTATATAACATTTCACCTCCACACACACAGTGTTGGGTTAATGGGCACCTTTTTACCAATGATTTGGCCGATATATCTAACACCCTTTCAAAATAACATCGTTTGACACTCACAGACACAATGGACTAAAGATCCTCTTCAAACTTTACAATGGAATAGTTCAAAGTTCATGTTTGTGATTGGATTTTAGCGAGAACACAAACATCTCTAGTCTGTTAAAGCCTCCTGTCAGTCTGTCCTTCATGCTTGTTAGGTGTAAGATGATTCAGTAAAGTTGCTAACAAACAGATGCTGCTGCATGGAAAGTTAAGTCTTCGGTTTGTTATGGTGGATAGTGGAAAGTTTCAGACTAGTTCCATGTCTGGCTCAGATTATGCTACTTAGCCGCAGATGTTTAAAGTAATTTTTATCTGAATGAGTTCTTTAAATGTCATGAGAGGACAGCTTTTGTCAAAAAGGTCTGATATCTTTACCAAAAACGAGGGAAACCCATGAGTTTGATCGACTTCTCCAGGTACGCGTTTACATTGATCCAGATCATAAGTTTTTATCTTTTTTAAAGAAATGTTTGTTTGTTTCATTAATTTGTGCTTGTTTGCAGAGTATATATTAATTTACAGGAACATTAATTAGTTGAGTTTTTATTGAAACCCATCGGTTGTGTGATTCTTATCAAAATAAAACATTCCTACAGTAACTTGGGCTTGCCAGTAGTACCAGTCAAGATGTGGTAAATGTAATCTACTTTGATGGTAAGGTAAATATTACAGAGAGCGTCTCAGCCTGGGATGTTTGTAGTTCCATATGCCGTCTGGAAAGAGTTTTTTAAGCTAATGGTGAAGGAGGAAAAGGGATGGATTGAAAGAGATACTAGTTACCTTCGCCAACAAGGGAATGTAGTTAATGAAAACAAATTTTTTTCGATACTGGGGGAAAGTTTCTTTTTTTCTTTTTTACGTACTATGTAAAGCGAGTGTTTGATCTGTCATTTTTAATGAAAAGATACATATTTAGTATAATTTTAACTTTTAAAAGTTTGTTTCTGGATGGTGCAAAACAAAATGACATCATCGGCATATCAAGCTATCCAATCTTTTAGATCACTGATCTATATGTCTTATGAATTGGAATTTTGTAGATTTCCAAAGCAAGTTGCTCAACGGCTTGGGTGAACACCAGTGGGACAAGGGACAACCTTGTCTTGTGACTGGTTTTAGCTGGAAATGGGCTGATAACAGTCTGTAAAAGACAACAGCTTGTGGATCAGCGAAGACAAGTTGAATCGAGAGAAGCAGTTTCCCTTTTATGCCAGATCTTTGAAGAACATCACATAGATGACACGTCTCTTCTCACGTCTATTCTCATTTCTCATACATTTTCCTGAATATTTTAACTTTTTCTTTAACTGAAGTGTTCAAACATTTTGTAGCTTCTTCCAGCTCTTTAACATGTTCAGCTAATGCATTTGTATAGCTTTGCTCTAATTAAAAACGCAAAACATTTTGATCCAGTTTAAACCTTCACATATTTTAGCAGATATTTTGATGTTTGTGTTTACAAAATAGCAAAAATCTAATAATTGAACATGTAATTTTCTTTCAATTCATTTTGTTTCTCCAGAGGAGATATTAATTGTCTTTTCTTTATTTTAGGACAACTTATCTCAAACAAGAAAGAAGAATTAACAGCCATTTTGGATCACTTTAATATCCAGGTACTTATAAACCTTTTCACCCTCCTGTGAATGTACTGATGTTTTATTGAAACTGTGGTGGTTTGACACACAAATTGTTAAGTGAAAATGAATGTTTCAAGACCTCAGCAAGATGTTTGTTTGTGTATTCCAGTTGGATAACCCAGTATCCATTCTCAGCCAGGAGATGAGTAAACAGTTCCTGCACTCTAAAAGTGAATCAGACAAGTACAAGGTAAATAAAATTAAAAAAAAAAAAAAAAAGTCACCTTGTTCATAAAAAGCTTTGGGTTATGTGGTCACATCTTTGTCAAAAGAAGCTCATGTGTTTATATTTAAATTTTTAAATAGAATATCCTGTAAATATTGTTTTCTGCTTTAATCTCTTGCAGTTCTTCATGAAAGCAACTCTGCTCGAACAGATGAAGAGAGATTACATCCACATTAAACACACAGAAAAAGTCACGCGGCAGCAAGTTGAAAGGCAAGAAGAGGTACAACACTCATTTCCCAATTTGTACACGCTTGATTCCTCCACTCCAGCCCTCTATTTATCTAGGAATAGAGGAGAAAAGAGGCAAGCTGACAGGCAGTTAACACAAGCCTGTATCTTTTCTTCAAAGCAAAATGAACTAGATATGTGACACTAATGGGTCAGCAAAACATTATTTATTAGCAGTTTAACATTTTAATTGTTATTTCTGTCAGATGATCATTAAATCTGTTTAGTAGATAGTTACTACTATTACTAGCAGAAATGTACTGTTAATTTACCTAAAAAAGCAGGGTTAACTTGCCATACCAATTCTGCCCTTCAGACATTGGGAGCATGTAATGTTCTGGTGGTTTGGTTCAGAAGCTGCCGCCCCTTATGTTTACCTTGTTTAAACCAAACAAAACAAGGCAATGCAGTACAGAAAAATAAATACTGACTCTCACCAGCTACTTCATTGCACCCACCTTTTAGTACCAGGTTGGACCTCCTTTACATCTTCAGAACTAGCATAATTCTTGGTGTCATAGATTCAACAAGGTGTTGGAAACATTCAGAGATTTTGCTCCATATTAACATGAAACATCACACAGTTGCTGCACATCCATGATGAGACTCTCCTGTTCCTCCACCTCCCAAAGCTGCTCTGTTGACTAGGAAACTAAATGGAAACCGGTTTGAAAAAATGGTTTGAGCTTTGGGACATGGAGAATTATCCTGCTGGAATTGTCCATTAGAAGATGCTACACTTTGCTCAAAAAGGAATGGACATGGTCAGCAACGGTATTTAAGTAGTCAGTGCATTTACATAATTCGCAGTTGCAGTTCATAGTAAGTTAAATCCCATTTCTTTGCCGTTCTAATGCTTGGTTTGAACCTCAGTCAGTGACCGTGTCTACATGTGTGGATGCATAGAGTTTCTGCCATGTTTAAGGCTGATTTGCTGTTTGTGTTGCTAAGTTATTTAACTTAATACCAAAGAAAGCGGACAGAAAGTGCAGGTAAGTTTTGCTTGCAGCTGGTGGTTTTTTTTTTTTTTTTGTGTAAAAGATATCCTTATTAAAGAGATTTTTTTTTCTTTTTTTTAGTGTTTGAAAGACTTAAAGCAGGAGTTTCTACAGAGGAAAGAGCAATATGAAAACTTGTCATCCCTCAGCAACCTGAAAGAGGTTTTGGAAAACCTGAAGAAAAAAATGGCATGGTGTTTGGTGAGAGATGAAACAGACCAGGAATAAAAAAAAATACAGACTATGATGCTCTCTGTTAAAGATAAATAATGAAAGCTATGTACTTGTTGACATTCCCATTTAGGTATTAATTTCTGTTTATTAACTTCAGGTGGAAGAGAAAGAGCAAATCATCCAGCATTTAAAGGACAACATTGAAAAGGAAGAGAATAATTACAAACATAAGGAAAACCTTCGGCTCTGTCAGGTGAGTCACAACATGTTTCTGGTCTGTTAAATAAACACAAGTCTATTTATAAATGTGGGAAAACTTCAGACCCTTGATGCCATATAAACGGACTTTTCATCCTTCAAGTGTTTGAAAGAAGTGTTTAGGCTAAATGTTCTTCTCCTTAAAGGCGCTTTGGCTCATCTCTCTTTTTTTTCACCCTGCAGACTAAGATCATACAGTTAGAGAAAAAGATGCAGGGCATCAAAAGCAGAACTGATAGTCTGAGAGAGGAACAGGAATCGCTAACACAGGACAAACTCAAATTAAAGCAGCAAGGGAAGAGCATTAGCAAAGCTTACAAGGAACAGGAGGTACAAAACCACAAACTGTGTCTGCAAATCTTGAAATAAGTGGGTTTGATTGATGCTTGACAAGGTAACAACTTCTTTTTCCATAGCTTGTTTATTTTCGGGCTCTGAACAAGCTCAAACAGTCAGAACAAGAGCAAAATCTTCTTCAGGAAAAAATAAACAAGGCCAAATTAAGGTAGAAAAGCTTTTTTTTTTTTTTTTTTAAATACATGTATACTTTTCAAGAATTGCACTGATTCATTTGAAATGTTTTCAACAAGTGAGAGCCTGAACAGTGGTGGAGAGACCAGTCTTGCAATGCAACAGAAGACTTTGTGTGATCTGAAAACGCAGCTTGCAGAGCTTGAGAACAAGTGTTCACAGCTGAATAAGGAGATCAAGAATAAACATCAGGCGCTCTATAAAGGAAAGGAAGAACGGGACAAACTGAGGTAGAAAAACTGTCATTGTTGTCCCAAAACTATAAATAACTCAAGAGATTAGCCAAGCAGTCCTGTGACATTTTATCACCAAGTTCTGTTTGTTTACTAGAGTGGAAAAAAGGAGCATCCAGGTTTCATATGAGTCCAAGCTGAAGAGAAAGAACCAGCTCCTTGCCAGTCGGTCGAACAGGCTTAAACGGTTTGGAGACCACATACCGGACCTGATTAATTCAATTGCTGAGGCGCACGCTGCTGGACGATTTCTTAAGAGACCAATTGGGCCTATAGGTACCTTGTTGCTTACTTATTTTTGCATTGCAATTGAAATTTAGCTAAGTTTAGCTAGTTATAGGATTTGCTAGGTCTTTCCTTGTCCTTTTCAGCTTAAATTTGTTTTGCCATGGCAAACAGGAAAATAAAGCTCTGCAAATATAAGACTTGATCATTTTTTAATTATGCACGACCTGATGGGGAACAGACTTAAAAGAAAAAGAGCAGACAGATATAAAACATAGAAAACAACAGAAAAAAAGTCACAGTCAAAATTCAAACAGAAAAACCAGACAAGCAGCTTCTACTCTTGTTAAAAAAATAATGACTGAAAACACCTTACAGCCTCTGTAAGAAAACAAGCAGAGAATCATCAGGAGCACCTACAAGACAAACTGAGAAAACTAGGAACAACCACAAACCAGCAATAAATATAGAGAAATATAACTGGAATTAGTGGTTAAACTAATAACAGGATAACACAGTAACTGTATTTGTGAATGTGATTTGTGATTGCAAAATATAAGGAATGAGTTGTTTTATAGACTGCTGGGATAGGCTCCAGTTCCCCTGTGACGCTTAGTCGGACTAAGCGGATCGGAGAATGAATGAGTTGTTAAATAATGGGTGCAGTTATGCTAATGCAACTGCAGCTGAACATATTAATTTGCATTGACTTTTCTGGGTAACATAAAAACTATGCAGCCTTCTTATCACAAAATGGCAGAGATCCAAAAATAGGATGGAGAGGCAAAAACAGAAGAAATGCTGAGAATAATTAAACACAAGGACAAAGGAGAAGATAACATCAATGAACGGGCAAACGGGAGCTGAAACCAAGTAGTGTATATATACACAGAAACACAACAAGACAGGTGGATTGAATGAACCAAATGAAACCAGGTGGGCTAATGAACAGGACAGAGAAAGCTAAACAGAACTACAAAATAAAACGGGAAACCAGAACTAAAGACCACACAAAAACTATACCGTTATTTCTGGTTCACAAACTGTATCTGGGTGGCGAGTGCCCAGAAGAGCTAGTCGTTTTAAATTTATACATACAGGAGCAATTCAGCCCTTCTGACTATGTTATCTGGGAGGAAAGGAATCATAAGCGCAGTTTAATAGTTTGAAAACAATAATCTAACTTAGAATTTTGAATAAATTAAGCTAATATAAGTGGCTTATTTCAGAGTTTTGGGGACTTGTTTCCGGCCGTGATGTTGAGACAGACTAACCATTAGCTTTTAGCTTCCTCAGAATTACAGTGTAGACATGAGTTTAAATCAGTTTTTAGCACTAAGTGCACAAATGCAAACAAACTCCTTTTAAAAATGTTTAGCCTTTTTATCATGCTAAAGTAGTGACTCCTTTGTGATTTAGCATGTCAGATAGCTAAAGCTAACACAGTTAGGAAATATGCTGTTAAATGTCGCAGGTGTGTGTTTTGTTCTCAGGGGCGTGTATCACTTTAAAGAATCCCATGTATTCTGTGGCTGTTGAATGTTGCCTGCGGAGCTTCATGAAGGCTTTCTGCTGTGACAACTACAAAGATGAGACAGTCCTTCAAGAGCTGATGTCTCACTATTATCCAAAAGGAAACAGACCTCAGATCATCGTCAGCCCCTTTTCTGATAAACTCTACAACGTTCATGGACGGTCAGCGGCATTACATCTTCTTTCCATCCCCACATTTGCCTTATATAACTTCATTTTCTTTCTAAATTTTTTTTTATTTTGTTCTGTTTCCTAGGAAAGCACATCATCCAGATTATCCTTCCGTTCTGGACATAATCACAGCAACAAGTCCGGTGATCATCAACTGCCTGATTGATATGCGAGGGATCGAATCAATTCTCATTATCAAAGTTGGTGACTCACTCGGGCATGTTTACGATTAGTCTGTTGTAGCAGCTATTGTTTTTCTTTTTTGTTGTTTTTTTTTTTTAACCATCTGGCTTTCTGTTCTGATGCCTGATGCCAGGAAAAAGACAAAGCGAGGACGGTCATGCAGCATTGTCGACCACCTAAAAATTGCCGTGAAGCTTTTACCGCTGAAGGGGATCAGGTGTTTCTAAATCGTTACTACACCTCCGAATTCAGCTTGGCAAAATACCTCAGTGGGGATATCGAGACTGAATTAAGGTAACTAATTCAACTCTTAATATCAGGAGATTAATGAAATATATTCCATACTTTTAAGTATACTAAACTTGGAAGACAGAATTTGCGTTTGGTGGATTATTGCTCCGTTGTAACGAGGCTTTTTGATAATAAATCTCACACTGTTAGAAACTCTGTTTACTTTCTTTTTAAATGGTATCACAATTTGTGTGATGAGCAGTCGAATTGATTATGTTGGATGCGCCAATGAAGAACCTGACATATGTTTTCTGCCAATGGCAAATGGCTTGTTTTTGTTATTAACTCATGTTTGGAGCTTCTGGTAACCATGCTGCCCTGTGAACATGGACCCTGTGACAGTGGTCATTTTGGATTAAACACTACTGACTGCACCAGTAAGGTTACAACTTATTGTGAAAACTGGTTTTGTCATCATTGGAGGCAATCTTAAGGAATCCTGAGGGAAATCGAGATGAGATTCTGCAACCAGTCTGGGACAGAACTCTGACTTCCAAGATGACAGCGCTCGCTCCAACAGATTGGGGTTTATTAGACTACATCCAGAATTTGGGAATGGAGAGTCTGGAAAAACCTGCCCGCAGTTGTGACTACTGAACAAGTGTGGGATCCTGTTTGTGCCCAAGTGGCTCAACCATATTGGCTGTCTTGTGGCAAATGCCAGTAGATGAATGGGATGCCATCCTACAGCAGTGTGTGACCAGCATGAGATGGTGGTGCCAGGTTGTTGTGGCTGTGTGTGTTTGGTTCTTCTACATGCTACTACTACATGTTCCTAACTTTTGTACTTATGATTAACTTTATACCACGCTTAATGCAACAGGTTTACTTTAAGTGTCTGCACCTTGATATGATGTGTTGTTCCAGTTTCTGTGACCTCCTAAGTGACAGATGTAAAGGAGCAGTAACGCATGCATTTACATTTTGGATTTATTTACTTATGTTCAATATGACGAAATATGTTCCATTTTTGTTTTTATAAATTAAAAAAATGTTTTTTAATGAACATCACTGCTCACAACGGATGTGGGCAAATGAAGCTGAAATAAAGTTCTTTAGCTCAGAAAAGACCCCAGCAAAACAGCTGCTAAACATGGAAGTAGAGCCATCATGCTTGGAGGTTGTGTTGGGAGCATTTCTCAACATGAGTAGATTAAATAAATACCAAGCTATCCTGGAAGCAAAAATCAGATCATCTGCAAAACAAGTGATTTCTTAGAAGATATTTGGTTTCTACGGGAGTATAAACACTTTCCAGTACCTAATGAATTAAAAGCAACTTTTTTTGTCACAGATTGTTGGAGTCAGACCTGGCAAATCGGGATGCTCAGCTGTCCAGGTTTGAGCTGCATGTAAACTCTGTAACTGAGGACATTGTGAATATGGAGAGCAGCCTGAACGGGACGATCATGAGCCTGAAGAGCACTCAGGTCAGCGAGCAGTCTTCTCCTTGTGTTTTTACATTCATTTCTCAGTATTTCCAGTCTCCTTTGTGGAAAAAAAAGATTGTGTAACTGTCTAATAGTAGCAGGTCCCTTGTATAAATATGTAATTATGTTGTACTCTGTTGACATCATTGTAGGCCTCTGTGAATAAAGTTAAAGCGTCAATAATTGAGCTGGAAACTGCATGTGAGGAGCAAACTGATGACATCACTTCCCTGGTGATCCTCTAGTTTTTTTTGTTTCTTTTATTGAATCAGAAATAAAAATACTACATTTAAGGCCAAATAAACATTTTTAAATTCTCAAACTGTGCAGGAAGAGGTCACACAAGAAAACCAACATAAAATCAAGACAGAAAAACAAACCGTTGAGGCAGCAAAGGCCGAGCTCGACAAGCATCGTAAAATGTCAGAGGAGTCAGACTTGAAGTACTCATCTGTTAGAAATCAGATTGATCAACTCTCAGAAGAAATGGATCCACTGAAGGTAGATCATTTGGAACATATTTGACATTTTGTCTGCTGCTTTTATTTCTCGCAGCCTCAAAATAATTTTGGTCTATTTCATCAATGTTAATGTGTTCATGCTAAAGGACGAGCAGCTGAAACTGGAGGTAGAGTGTGTGAAATATGAGCGTAACCTGAAGCTATTAGAAAACAAACTGAAGGCTCATGAAGATAACATCCAAGGCATGAAAAGTGACCTTTCTGAAAGAGAAGAAGAGCTGCAGGTAACAAGATCTGCTATGTTGTTTTTCATTAGATAACATTAAGCTGTTTTATTTAACAAGCTTATTTAGAAGGTTTTCTACTAACATTTTCCTCAGTAACTACATTTTCAATGGGGATATTGACAGGAAATTTTCACCAGATGTTGGTAACAACCCAAGTAATCCATACATTTAAAGAAACTACAACAAAGAAGGTGGGAAATTAATTATAATGAAATTAGATGACACAGAAGAAGTGCATGAACCGCTAAAATCTATCAATAATTCGTAAAGTCCCAACTGATGATTGGGAATAGCAATGCGCCCTCCCAAGTCCAAGACCTTTACAGTCCATTTGTTTAAAAATGTTCATTTTCTAAACTTCTGAATGTTTAAGTGAACACTGCTGGGGCCCATTTCACCATAAACCAGGTGCTCTGTGACAGATTTCTGACATGGGATTGAAGAGGAGTTGCCTAAGAGTCAAGGAGCACTTAGCGCTGTCATTAAAACAAGACTGTTGCTGGTGAAAAAGCATGTTTAAGCTTGTTTAAAGTTTGCTTTAAACTACATTATATATGAGAAGAATACAGTCTGGCCAGATGAGACCAAAACGAAGCTATTTGGATGCCATATTGCAGTGACAGCAGTGTAAGGAGGTGGGAACATCATGGTGGGGAGGCTGGTAAACTTCAGATCAATGAAGGCTAAATATATATATTAAAAAAAAAAAAAAGATCAGGACATTCTTTAAACATCTGCTGCCATCAACCAGGGTTATTAAGATGAACCAAAGGTGGACGTGTCGGCATGATAGTGATCCCAGACACACAGCCAAGGTTTCAGAGAGTGAAAATAAAGCTGCTGTAATGGTCCAGCAAAGCACTGGACTTGAATCCAGTTGAAGATCTGGAATGAACTAAAGATCAGGGGTATTAGAAGAGGAGTTGAAGATTGTGTGGTAGAATGGGCGAAAATCACATCTAAGTAATGCATGCGACTTTTCTACAAATAGGAGGCACTTTGAAGTTGTAATTACCAACACACCTACTTTTCCCAGTGTCTTCTCATTTCATTACACACAAGTTAATTTCTGAACTTCTTTGTTTTGGTTTCTTTGTATTCAAATATTACTTGGGTTGCCGAAAATACCAGGCCAATGTTTGTGTGTCGACTCGCTGTAGATTAAAGTTTAATCTACTTGTATAAAAGGCATTGAGGATTGCTAGTATCTTCTATTGAAGAGAAAAAGAAAATGAAATGTTTTGTGATGACAGGAATATGTTGCCAAAGCTAAAGAGATCAGTCCAGAGCGGCAACACGTGACCTGCAGCACCAGAGCCATGGACTTGGAAATCACACGCCTAAAGAAGAAGCTGAAGGTGTACGAGAGCAGCTATGGCGAAACTGAGCAGGTGGTCAGGTGAGACTTCACCGTTCAGAAAACATTTGCCATTTCTGTGCTTTTCTTTCAGTTGTTGCTTGTTTCGAGGTGGATTGGGAGGTGTGATCATCAATGTGTGGTTTGTATTGATCCCTGCCAGGAGCTGCAGATGTGCACCAGCCTCTGGTGCAACGCAGCAAATGGAAACATCTATTTTTGTTCATCTATTTTTTATCATGACTTATAAACAGAAATGTAAAAAAAATTAACACATTAAAAATGAAATGTTTTTCCTTTTGTTTCACATTTGTCATTCTTAAATCCTCTCCTGCCCTTTGTTTTTATGAAGTCGGGAAAATGTAAACTCCTCCAACTTTTTCTTCTGAACCGTTTTAGGGATTATGCAGAGGCCCTTTCTCTCTACAGAGAGAAAACCAACCAGGTGAGAGACCTGCGGAGGTTCATTGATTGTCTCGATAACATCATAACCGACAGACAGAACAGATACAAAATAATGCGCAGGTAAATAATCAACTTTAAAAAAGAAAAGACAAAAAAGGAATAAACAGGCCTGATGTTCAAATAGCTGTAATAAACTGTGATTTATTAAATTATTTTTCTATCTTCATTGAAGGTCCCTCTCTGTCAGATGTAAGTTGTACTTTAACAACTTCCTGATAAAGATGAAGTGCTGCGGCTCCATGATTTTTGATCACAACAATGAGACGCTGTCAATCTCGGTACGTTTGTTTGTTTCGGGAGAAAGTTGGTCGCTTAGCGTGTATTCTGTAGCACGGCCATGTTTTCTCCGAGGACACTTTTGAATCATTATATGCATCTTACACCTTGGTGGTAAAAACATTTTGGATGTTTATCACTTTGCTGTAAGTTTGAAAACCTTTTAAAAGAAAAAATATCTTGCTTGTACAAGTAACACTCAGATCTGCTCCGGCACAAAGGTCAAGCCTCCAGGCAAGGAGAAAGGAAGTGCGAGTGACATGAGGTTGCTGTCTGGTGGCGAGCGCTCCTTCTCCACTGTGTGCTTCATGCTGTCCCTGTGGGAGATCACAGAGTCCCCCTTCAGATGCCTCGACGAGTTCGACGTCTACATGGTGAGATGGGACTTTAAAGTGGAACTATTATGTGCATTTTAGGCAAATTTATTTTTATTTCTGAGACCAGAAGGGCTGGGATTGATCGAGTTATTGTCACAAATCGCTTTATTTACTTCAGACCGACCCTCTCCGTAGGCTGTCAGATCAGCCTGTGGGCAAAACGAGTGGATTGAGACTCTTCCGCGTTAGACCCCGCCTCCCGCCACTGCACTACATCGGTAGCGCGCACCGCACCTGCTTTCGCCGTCATTGTAACATCTCATAAACAGAAGGATTAGGCTAATATGAACTCAATAAAAAAACAAAATACAATGTCACCACATAGCATACAGCCCTACATGTTGGAACCTGAATCAGAGCCTGAAAACAAAGTGGAAAACAGCAACCCACAGCAACGAATGCAGCAGGATGTCTCTCTTTGGTAAACTCACCAGCCATCGTTGGAAATAACTTTATCCCACGTTTTCCACCCGCCTGATGTATTTGTACATGCCCTTGTTAACCAGTAGAAGGTAACCAATCACCGAACCTCATCCCCTGGGACGTCACAAGGATTTTGAAGTAGAAAAAACTCTAAAACGACACGTTTTTTGTCGCCATGGAAACCGAAGGAGAGCGTGCTGGAACTCAAACTCAAACTCAAACATGCGTTTAGGTGATAAAAAATGGTGCTGTTCAAATGTCTGATGAGGACTCAACACTGTAACACTGTAGAAAGCTCAGAAAACTCCAAATACCATAATAGCACCCCTTTAAACTAAAGCATAAACATAAACAAACATAAAACAGCAAAAAGGGCACAACAGTGCGAATCACTCAAATGCATCTCATTTGTTTTCCTTGCAGGACATGCACAATCGGAGAATCTGTCTAGATCTCCTCTTGGAGCTTTCAGAGCGGCAACACCGGCGGCAGTTTATCTTCATCACTCCCCTGAGCACCCGGTAATGCCTGACTTGAGATTTTTATCATTTCACAATTAAAATGGTATCACTTCCTTTTTTTTAAGAGTCGGCAAATTTCTGTTCGGTGGTGCTGCTTCACACACTTCCTGCAGTTCATCAGTCGTGTTTGATAACAGATCGACTGTTTTAACATATTTCAGGGATTTTCCCAAAACAAACCTCATCAAAATCCACCAGCTTCAGGATCCACAAAGAGAACGAGAATAGAACAAGAGATGAAGACGTGGAAACGCAGCAACGATGACTGCAGCAGAGAGACACCTCTCTTGTGTACAGTTAATCTATATGCCAGTATTATTTTATGTGTTTGTGAGTTCCTGTGCTGTTTAGCCATTTCATTCATTTGAAGTGATAGATTCCCTTTTTGTGAAACCTGACAAACAATCATTTTGATGTCTGGAGCAGTTTTACTCCATTACATTGCAACAGAGATGATTTTCTTATTAGTTTCCTATTTCAGTTATTTGAGTTTAGAATACTATTATTACGTGTGTAGTGTGGGAAATGCAAACTATTTAAAAGCTTTTTTTTTGCTATAAATGCTTGTAAAATAGGTTTGAGTTTCTAGATTAACTTTAGGTGAGAGGGTTTGTTGTGTGTTAACTGTTCACATACACAAAAAGGTCACATGTACCAGTTTTCAATCACCAAAGAGAGAAACGTGTGTACACGTCATGTTGTTTAGCAACAGCAAGCCAAAACCAATACGGTGGGATATCTCTTCTGTCATATACAAAATGCATCTTACTGGACACATTGGGAACCTGCTGAAGCATTTTGACACAGCTGTCCTGCCTTCTCACTTTGCCACAATTATAACCTGAGTCAGCAGAAAATGGGACGGCTTCCTCGGTTCTTGTGATGTCGGGTAGAGCAGCATTGTTGGGCTGCAGCACAAAGAGCTTATATAAGAAGAGAGAGACATTTGTGGGCTTAGCTTGGTGTGAACTTTTTAACAAACTACATTTAATGTCTGTAACTTATTGCTAACATCTTTTTAAAAGGCTCGTATGCTAGACTAGCCATGAAGCTGCTCAGTACACAACAGGCCTCCTCTCATCTTTTCTTATACTCTTGTTTAACTTGTATGAACTGACTGACACCAGACTACTCAGTTTGCACTTAATAATTATTACATTGTTTCATGTGTCCTGCTGGCTTTCTGTGTGTATATTAGATGATCTGCTAGTAAATTAGTTGCCTCCATATTGTTGTTAGCAATAGCTCAGACAGTTCTGTTTGCAGTCTGCATCAACCAAACCACACAGTCACCATTTTCTTAAGATCTATTTCAAGGTCACTTTTCAAATGAATTTTCTTCTGTGGATCTGTGATGAGACTCTGTCCAGAGTTTTCTGTTTGCTACTGATTCAATTCATAGAACAAGAAACAAAATAATTATTTATTTATTTATTTATTTATTTTTCTGGTTTCTACTTCTGATCAGCATATTGATCTCACACTTTGGGAACTTTTTTACTGCAGGACTTTCCATACTTGAAAGGAGGGGTGTGTTGAAGTGGCCTTCTTCACTGTTGACCTAGCTTTATGGCTTGTGGATGTGCACTCAATTTCACGCAGAGTGAATTTAAAGTTGAACACAAAGGTTTGAGTAGTCTTATTCACAATTTCTGTTAAGCAAGTAGAAGATGAGATGAGCTCCAAAAGATAAAATGTTAAAGCGGACATGTTGACATAATCCTCTGCTTCTGCCTTGAGATAGCTTTTTGTGGATTTTGAGGTGCATTAAAGACACATTACTTTAACTTTCTGATTGTAAAACTCCACTTTCTGTAGTTCTTTGATGGGAGTCACAACTTTTGCTTCTGGGACACAGTTGGGTATTGTCAGCAGAGTTTGCAATACAGTAAAGTAAATTGCGTTACACACCACTCCAAATGCTAGCAAACAGATATAAACATACTGGCCGTTTTGACCGCCCAATGGCTAATTCAGCAAAGAAATGCTGTAAGACTTGATTGGAGGAAGAAAGGTAAAATGAAAAAAGCAATAGATAAGATAGTAGTCAAGATGAGACTGAGTTTTATTGGCTGGAGAGAGCTCACAGTACAGGTAAGGTGAAAGATGGATGCTTAATTAGCCATTAAGCTAACTAGCCATTAGTTTGTGTTCAGAATATGCTGGAACTGAATTAAGTCCATTCTTCCGTCAACCCATTTTTGTCTTGACATACCTTTGCTTATTTCAGCCAGTCAGTTATACTTCATCCTCATTTTTCCACAGGACTTGTTTCCAAAATGTGTCAGTCATGTTGAGATGGAAACTACAGACACTGAATATTGTGTTGAGAAGTTTTCTTCCTCTGACTCTTCCATATACACCATATTTGAGCAATCCTACAAGCGTCATCTTTGCATGCATGTTTCTCTGCCTTTTCTTCTTCTTCTTTTTTTTTTAAAAATTACAATATGAACAGAAGCAATAGCAACACTTTGCTATTATCTTGTAGCCTTCTGGGTTCTTATGGGCAACAACAACTTAGAGGAATCCCATACCTGCTGATTGCTGGGATAAGGTTAGCGGCATCTCAGTATTCTTAAAGCCTGGAAATTTGCATCACCTGGCCTTTCCTGACAAGTGCGAACTACCCATAACTCTAACAAGGTAATTAAAGTGTGAGATCTGAGGAGTCAAATCTGCTGGGGTTCTCATAGTTTTTGCAGGCGCTTCTTTCTGTTTTTTCTTTCTAAACAACAATAATACACTGATCTTGCTTAAAATTTGATATTGAGTGTATTGCCTCGATAATCATTTCAATTTCTACTTGTTTAAGCATTGATAGTGATATAAATTCTGACCAGGGTGCTCAAAGCGTTGCTCGTCACACATGAAGGGAACATCTGTGGACACAGTTCTCTGATGTCCCTAGAGGACTTCAGTCTCCTTATCCAGGAGCTTCTTTTAGTTATGCTAATGAATACAGTGAGAAGTCTGATAAGTTATTGAATTTTATTGAAGTCCTTAACATAATTCAGACCTCATGTAAGCATATTTATAAATAAGGTTGTTATAGTGTTTTCCTTATGGGGATCCAGCACGCTGGGGGCCCTGCCTGTTTGATCTAGGGGCTGTTGTCATGACGACCACTGCTGTTTGGGTAGCGCGGGGTCCAGCACTGCAGCTTCACGGCTGCGGGTGGCCCCTTTGCTGCCTGGGAGTTGTGCGGTTCCTGTGGCAGCGGCCCCTATGAGCATGCGGGGGACTGGCTCCTGGTGTGGATGGATCCCTAGGTATTGTTTCTTCACATCAGCACCAAGTCAGAATTTTTATCACTTAATGTTTTTAGTTGTTTTATTAACCAGAATTCAGTTAAAGAGACAGTATTCAGGGAATGATGTTTTTATGGGAATGTGGGTGGGTGGGTGTGGGGGGGTTCTTTGCTCTATGTCCTTGTGTGTGTGGAAAGAGCTTGTGTCTATTATTTTTAAACGCCTTTTTATCTACTGTTTTAATCCTTATGACTTGATTTTATCCTGTAAAGCACTTTTTGTTGCCCGTGGCATGAAAAGTGCTCAAGAAATAAAGTTTGATTTGATTTGATAGATTGGACTGAACTTTACATCATGGAACTCTATAGTCAGCCTGACGTAAATGAATTACCACCAGCGAAGCATTTTCTGTGACATTAAATCAAGTTATTTTCCCCCTTTTCATTTTTCTCCCTTGTTTGCTAATCATTAATACTTAAGCTTTAGTTTTCACAACCATCACCGTGTCAAGGATATTTCTTAGTGTGTGTTTCTTGTTGCTTTTTTTTTTTTTTTTTTTTTTTTTTGTTTGTTTACTTATATAACATGTTTTGTCAGAGGAATTTAAGTACCCCATGCGGACTGACCTTAATATAAAGTTCAAGTAAAAGTCAAAAACACAAGTGTCTTATCACCAACTATTATTTTAAATATTACTACACATTGATGACACTTTTACAAACTTAAGATAAAATTGGGTTGGTACATGAGGCAAAAATAAATTGGGGAACAAAAAAAAAAAGTTGATTTTTTTTGTTTTTTAAATAATGTGTACTTTGACTTTCCTAAATGTCATCTACCTCGTTTTGTGTCTAAATTTACATCAATTTTTGCATTTCAGGCCTGCAGCACTTTCCTCACAACACTGGGATGAAAAAGTGCTTGTAACTTTTAAAATGTAACTTTCTGGTGTATTTTTGTTGAATGCAGGCAGGCATGCACCACAACAGGGATGCTGCATTTTTATTACAGATTTTTCTCCACACAGTCTCTGTTGGAGACAGATCAGGACTGACTTTAGACAGACTGGTTTCTGTATCTCCTCCCTATCTTGTTTTATATTATATTTGGTAAAAATGCATGGATGTCTCTAAAACAGTTGTCGTCTTACAAGCAGCATAAGTTGGTCTGAAATTTCTGTTAGGTTTTCTGCATTAACGCTGCTGTCTCAGAGGTAAAAAGCAGTTTTTCTAAGTTTGTTGACTTAAGTCCAAACCATCCCAGAGACTGGCTTTTAGACTATAAACAGCCTGGATGATTTCTTTCTGGCCATAACAAACATTTCTATGGCTCAGTGATTCATCCCAAATGCCTCATAGCCCAGTGAAGTTCATCCTTCCTCTGGAAAAGGGTTACACAAAGCTTTTTTATCATGAACACATCAACTTTTATTGCTGGACAAAGGTTTCCCATGATAATGATTACACCAACTCTTGATGAATCACGGCTCTCAGTGTAAGTCCATCTGACGGATTGAAGATCTCAAATGTCAAGTTTACCCTTTACACTCTGAAATTATAATAATTATATAATGATATGCACACCGTATAGGTTCAAATATGTAAATATGGGACTTTAAAAAATGTAAAAGCTGTTATTTGTTGGCACAATTGAAATTCTGTTCATCTAGCTTTTTTGAGTGTGCTTTTTGTGGCTACTGTTTTTACCTCAGATCATGACTACGAGCACTTGCTGGGAATAAACTTGTTTCTATCTCATTTATAGCCTCAGATGACTCTAGATCTAACTTTTAGGGAGAATGTGTTGTTGGCCTCAAGTGCAGGAATAGATGTTTATTAGCATGTGAGATGAAGTTGATGCAACAAACCATGACAAATATTGTATTTATACTGTGTGTGCCAAATAAACATGAATGTAAAAATTGGTTCTTAGAATTGCTCCTTATAACTTGCTCATCTCATATTCGGTCTACGCCAGCATCTACAGTTGTTTTCTCCTTGTTTCAGCTGCAAGTCGTCATGCAGCTGCAGACATTTTTAGGAAAACTGAAACCAGCGTTGTATACATGTCTAGAAGAAATCTTGGATACTTTCAGTGGATGACATATCCTATACAGATGTGTGCCATTCATACATACCCCCCCTACCCTATTGTTGCCCAAATTAATTCTAAACAGTCCTGTTTATATGTGTAGGATTGTGCTGCAAAAAGGGTCATTTGTGCCCCCCCCCCTTTTTTTTTTATGCAAAAATTATTTCCGTATCAGACTTTTTCCATATAAAGAAGATCTAATATCTCAAAAACTAAAGCAGTACAATAATTTTTAAGCAAAATCTAGCACAAATAATTAAGACTATTTTCACAATGTTTCATTGAGGATGGGGGGCCAACTTCATGGAGGTGGGGAAAAAGTGAACTCCTGACACTTTTAAGGAGGGCGATCAGGTTATTAAAACATTTCTATCATGATGGGAATGATCCCTCCAAGTGTGTTAAGGTGTTACTTTACTTTACTTTTGAGCATGAAAATGAGTCACCAGGTTCCAGCCCAGCTAAAAACGTACATTATGTAGTGCACCCTCCACATCCATTACTGTGATAGATGGAGGAATGTTTATGGAAAAATATGCTGCGAATATTGGTCAATATTATGTTGGTTTACCCGTCAGTTTGTCACCCGACTGTATCCTCGTCTCCTCAAATGAACTCCACCTGCCAGACGTTGTCTTTTGAAAAAGCCCGTTGATGGTTTATTCATTTTAATCACTACAGAATTCAGTTTAGGTGCAACACATGCCACATGTATAAAAGAATACAGTCACTTGTATAATGATTTTTTTCCTCCATATTTGATATAAACATTTACTTGACAAAAAAAAAAAAAAAAAAAAGAAAAAACTGACATGGTGACAGGACTTAAGTTTATAAATAAAGCAGACACTGATAATGTGAGGGTTGTTTTCATTTATGTTACAGACAGACCAACAAAAAGCATCTGCAACTTCAACTGCTGCATGTGGATACAAGCAGACTCTCAGTCCACGCTTGCAAAGCCTACAAATGGGGAGTTCAAACTGTTGAAAAGGAATTTCTTCATCAACCCTCTCACAGTGAAACACTCTTTCAAAAGCTTCAACAAGCACCTCTGCTGAGGGTCTTGTGGCTTTTAATGATTGCTGCAAACACAATAGACCAGAAGATGAGACCTTTCGATAAAAAGTTTCTCCTTACAAAAAAGTTTTACACAAAGGAATGCCGTGTGTCCAGTAAACATATGTGAGGCTTTATTATTCCTCTTTTTGCCGCATTGGAAGTGGAGCCCCCTCTCACAAGGTCCCTAGCCTTGAGAGCGAGCTCCCAGCAACGAGGTCAAAAGCCGGGACTGTACTTGTTTTGCAGTGCTCTTCATTTCTGTAAACATGTTGATATGTCCTCAGTAAAAGTTGGTGAAGTCAAAGTTAACTCGAGCTAAGTGTTCTTTTTTAAACGCAAACAAGAAGCCTGGAAAGGAAGCCAATTTTGGAGTACTGTGCCTATAATGACAGCTGTAATTTTGGTCTTTCCTCTGGGTTGAGCGGCAGCAGTACAGTGCGATCAAAAGGGAATGATGTTCCATAAATATATTTCTGCCCATCCCAGAAGTCACTGAAGCAAAACATAACACAATCGCTTATGCTCTGCCTTGGTGATTAATCCATAAATGCAACTCGGATATCGTTCAAAAAACGCAAGTGTCACACAGAAACGTGTATCAAATGGAGGGAAGCATGCTCCCACATTACTGGAGGTGAACTAATGATCTAATGGGTCACATACTGTACAGCCCATGCAACAATACTAAATGAATTTAGTATGAGGGTTTCTCTTTTATAGCCACCTAAAGATGCAAAACGTAAGAGATTATATTTTTTGACACATAATATATGCATGCAAAGAACCTACTCTTCGTGGTTCCATCATGTGGAAACATCTGGAACAGACAGGAGCCTTTTTATTCTCCGAGAGCTCAACAAGTCTGAATAGTAGAGACAGTTACAATTATCATAGGAATTATTGTTTTGTTACTATTATGTAAAGCATACAGGAGTTGCAGCAGTGAACACTGGGTATCCTAAATACTGCAGAAACATAATTCAATGCAGTGCTCCACTGATATACAAGCTAGGGTTGGAAGAGAATGTAGAGGGTTACTGTGCACAAATCACATTGGCATGTTCGGAGATAGAAATCTATGATATAGCTATTTTCAAAATTATTTCTGCATTTGACATTCTCATGCATACAACCACAAGAAGCGAGTCCATTGAAAAATAGTCCAAGCATTGTTTTGTTTTTTTTGTTGTTGTTGTTTTCTTTTTTTTTTTTTTTGTTTGTTTTGTTGGGTTTTTTTTTCTCCTGTGGAAATGGCAGAGAACCTAATGAGACATTAAGACGTGTGCTGCTGTCCAGGGTGTGTGGATACAGACGTGGAGAGGAGCGAGCGGGGGACGGCTCACTTCTGCATGTCACACTGCAACAGGAGCACGATGGACGGGTCGCTCTTTGCTGCCTCTTTGAACTCCTCCAACGAGATCTGGTCGTCGTTGTTTTTATCCATTTTGCTGAAGATCTTGTCCACCCTCTGCTCTGGTGTCAGGCCATCCTCGTTCATCTTCATCATGATCACAGTGCCCACCATTTTGTAGATAGCCTGTGGGTGAGGAGCAGCGAGGAACGAGCTGGTGAGTGTGGTTTGTTATCTTACACAATCAAGCCTACGTGCGTTCACAAGGATGTAGTTAAATGCTTCCCAACTGAGGTTGCTCATCTAACTAGGTCACACACACAGGCATTTTTTTCCATTTGAAATATACTTGGATATGTTGATCCATGTGTTTGTTTTCAGGAGGCTGCGCTGCTGATCATCTGCAGTAATATAAGTGTCTCATCAACCTGAGTTAACTGTCATGGTGTTTTATTTACATATAGATTGAAATAGAGAATTAAAAGTAAAAAATGAAGAGCTGATGGTAAACCATGTTTTCTCAGCAGCTTGCAAGCTGTTCAAAATGAGAATTACAGCAGAGTTTAATGATTGGGTAATCATTCCAGCTTTATATTTGATTGGGAACAAAACAATACAAACCCAACACAACATATGTGTTCGTTTTTAGTTTGATGCCAGCAGTGGTGTGGTGGTCCCTCAAGAACAGGGTCTCAACATTTTTTCTAAAAACAGAAAAACAGTAGCCCAGATAAACGTTCTTTCAGGAAAAAGTGACATGTAAGACTAAAATCCATCTGTGTATTTACTCATTTTTACATAATTTCTACTCTTTGATTTCAGAGAGAAAGCTTTATGAAATGACTAAACCAGTACTGCCACACAGACTGGTGAGAGACAGGCTCATAGACATATACACGTGTATCTTTATGTCTATGTTAAGGCTAAAGTTAATGCAGTTGATGGCTAACTGCACCAGTGTAGCACTGGTAACTGAGCTGCTAGGTGATGTTGGTACATATGTAGGCACGTTTGTAATTGTCAAGCAGCATCACAGGGGATTTAGAAGTGGCTATATGCTAATTAATAAAAAAAAAAAACCAACAAGTGGGTATACTCTGTATACCTGCGTATACCCTAGACCACTGTTTCTCAAATGGGAGTATGTGTACCCCTGGGGGTACTTCGAGGCATTCCAGGAGGTACTTGGGATTATTTGGAGACATCTTTTATGTTTTCTCTAAAACATCCTTAAATAAAATAATATAAATGTAATATTATATAAATATTTAGTATATTTCAATAAATGTTAAGTTTACATTCAAAAACTAAATTTAGATTTATATTTACACCATTTCTTTACTCCTAAAGTCCCACATTCTAACCTGAATTAAACCCCACCTGTTATGAGCCAAATCATCTCTGTCAGTCACTGTCGCCTTGACAACGCAAACAAAAGTTTAATAAACCAAACACAAATGACAAAGTGCTGTATTTCATGCGTTTTCTTAACTAAAAATACTTTGCAGTGGTTAGGGAGTACTTGGCTAAAAAAAATATTTTACAAGGGGTACTGTGTTGCAAAAAGGTTGAGAACTGCTGCCCTAGACGACACCACTGGATACCAGCAACATGATTCAGAGCATGAGATGGTGCATTTAAAGACCAGTTTACTGTTCTCCTGTTCTTCCTAATACAGGATTTCAGCCTCCTTGTTGCGTCTCTCATAA
This sequence comes from Telmatherina bonti, assembly GCF_933228915.1. Classification (NCBI taxonomy): domain Eukaryota; kingdom Metazoa; phylum Chordata; class Actinopteri; order Atheriniformes; family Telmatherinidae; genus Telmatherina; species Telmatherina bonti. The sequence continues at coordinate 25,113,496 of NC_136631.1, read as the reverse complement.
TTGGTCATATATTTGCTTTGCAGACCGGTAGGTCACATTAACATCTACATTCTCCTATTACAAAGATATGTTGTTGTTTATGTGTAGGTTTGATGTTGTCTTGCTGATATAAGTAAATCTCCCTAAAAAAAAAGACCTTTTCATTTGCCAGTGAATGTTAATCTAAAAGCTGTATACATTATTAATCAGTATTTAAATTTGCATTCGTCTGACGGTGGGAATGTTGAATCGGACTGCCAGCTTTGAGGAATTTGCTGTTTGTGGATCTTGTTTAGACATGAGTTTATTTTCTTCTTTGCACGGTAAAGTTTAACCTACATTTAAAGATTCAGCAGTGACCTGTGTACGCTGACAGCGGTTTTCAGAAGTGTTCCTCAGCCCACGCAGTGATTTCCACTTTGGCACGGTTTGTTTTTAATGCTGAGCTGCATGAAGATCAGAACTGTTCAATACTGGTTTTCAGCCCACAACCTTATACATAGTGATTTCTCCAGCTTCTGAATCTTTTACATTATAAAATTTTACATGTAGAGATTAAGCTTTAAGAGTGGTGAATCCTTCCCTTGTTTAGCTGTGCATCCTAAACAAAATGCACAAAATGCTCTTTGAAGGTCAGCTCGTAACTTCACTAAACACATTTTTACTCTTTAAGCGGCGTGCAACGTCACTAATGATAAGGAAATGGAGGTATGCAACACTGTGTTGCACCATGGAACAGGAGCGAGTATGAGATGCGTTCCAGTGATTCCTGTTTAAACCTGTTTAACTAAGTTAACACTAAGAGAAAAAGCAAGAAGGAAATGTTTATTTGCATTTCTTATTTTCCTTCTAATAAAATTAAATATAGTCATTTAGCTTGTTATTAAATGGTACAGCAAATAGTTAAGAGGATTGAAGACATTTTTGCCTGGTTAGAATTTGTGTTATTTGGTTGAAAATGGTTCAAGTCCAGAAAAGAAGGAAGAAACTGAGAAAGGAAAAAACAGGAGAAAGAAGCTGGACTTTGCCCAAAGTAACTAAATATAAGATCTGCTAATTGGCAAGCTGGTATTGTGCAGGAAACTGATCCCCATCTAAATTCATCCCTCATGTTAAAGTAAACAAATTGTTTAACTAAATTTTATAAAAAAATAAATAAATAAAAACTAACCAAGCAACATTGGTAGTAGCCTAAATTAACAAGAGACTGTTCCCGTCCCAGCATGCAACACTGTAATCTACCTTTGTGATTAATCCTGAAGTTAAAAGTCAGAGTAAATGCATCTAAACAACAGCATCTGGGATGAAAATACAATATTGCATCTAACAACAACCTGACCTATTACCTCCACTGTGATAAAAGTAACATTTAGAGCGAGCATTAACATCAAGTTCAGCTAAGCTCAGTTCATTTTAACCAGCTAACAAGGAGGTCAACTATTTAGCAAACTTGCCCTTTTTATTGTCCTGGCGGGTAATATTGCCACTTAATTTCATGTGACATGATGGACTATTCAGCTCTTCCTCACACAGTTCAGAGTTGCCTTTGAATGGAGCATTTCTGCTCCCTGACATTTGGGAATCTTATTTAACATGGATGAGTGAACCGTGGAGACTGCATCACTGGGAACAACTGGCCAACTGGAGCACAGCCTTGTTCCGCCTCAGGGCTTTTCTTTCACCCCACCCAGTTAACCTGTTACCTGATCATTTTTTAGATGTTGAAATGATGTAAATGTGTTGCTGGCCTCTAAATTAAGTTTAAAAAAAACCCCCACATTTTTACAATTTGATGATTTGATATGTTGTCCTTGTACAATGGTAAACACAATCAAAGGTTTAAATGATTTGTACTGGCATTTTACACATTATCCAAACAGCAGCTCTAACAACAAATATGACAAATAATAAAAAAAAAGTTTTTAAAAATGGGAAGCATAATATTCATATTAATATGTGTTTGCTCAAAAAAGCCTAATATACAGTTGAAATGGCTAAAAATTGTAAATATTTGGATAAATCTGATGCAGTCCTGAGGAAATTTCACCAAACGCTGGCAATTCTATCACAAAGCAAACAAAATATCTCTTTAAATATTCCCTTTCTCTTCATGGAACTATATTTAGTACACACCATCTATTCAGATGGAGCTTTGTTTCTATATTAAACCAACAAGTATGGAAACTTTAGACATAACTGAAAAAAAAAAAAAAAAAACCTCACTATATTTATCACTATGGGAACTGTCAATGATGAATATCAGATTTACTATATAGATTGTGTTCCCAGAAGTGGCATTACGCAATTCAATACTGCTGCAGTTTTGTCATTGTGAAGCTGTGTGTGTGATTTCACTGCACTGCAGGTGTGCAGGAGACTGATCGACAAAAAAACTGGAGCCAGTTCCCTGATGAGCTCTGGCTTAATGACTCGATAATCCCTCACCTCGATTATCTCCAGCATCTCCACTCTGGTGATTTTGCCATCACCATCCAGGTCATACATGTTGAAGGCCCAGTTGAGTTTCTGCTCAAAGCTGCCACGGGATGTGATGGACAGGGCGCAGATGAACTCTCGGAAATCAATGGTGCCGTCTCCGTTTTTGTCAAAGGTTCTGAAGGCATGTTGTGCAAATTTTGACGCATCACCGTAAGGGAAGAACTGCAGATGTGAAAGAGATGGGTTTAGTAACTCAACTTTCTAGAGCAGTGTTTCTCAATTCTTATCATCACCCCCCCCCTCTCCTGCATGTTTTATAGGGAATCCTACCATAACACATCCTGAATGAAATAAAAGGCTCATTAACAGGCTGCGAAGAATTTGATAAGGAAGTTCAATAATCTGATTCAGGTGCTTTGGAGGAGGAATGTGTCTAAAACATGCAGGGCAGGGGGGGTCCTGAGGACTGGATTTGAGAAACACTGGTCTAGAGAGAGCGTTAGCATGATTAAAGTTGCAGATAAATAACTCAAACAGAGCAGAGGGTGAGGAGGAGAGACAAGTGGTTGGCACAAACCTTGACATAAAGCTGCTGGAACTCCTCCAGATTCAGCCTGCCGCTGGGGCAGTCTTTCAGGAAGCCTTTGTACCACTGCTTCAGCTCGTGTTCGTTAAACTCTGTGTTCTTCACCAGATCCTCCATCACCTCAGGAGTCAGCTTGCTGTTTTGCTTTCCCATGATTCCTGTGATGCAAGAACACGTGAATAATGCACTTGTCCATGCCTGAGCAACTGCGGCATGAAAATCCTTTTTTTTTTTTTTTTTTTCTCCATTTTCACTTCTGACAAAAATACAAAGAGTGAGTGTGTTTTCTTCTTCTTCTTCATTTTGGATGGCAGTAAATATTTCCCTGATGCTTGTATTCTATTTCCATCCCCCTCAGCTTGTTTGTGCCAGTCGGTGGCCTGGGTAGCACTGACCTGGATCATCACTGTCAAAGCAGATCCAGTTCACCAAACGTTCGATCGCTGCTATCAAGTTTCCGCTGCAAACACTGTCCGATGATGACAATGACAACAAAGCCTGTGCTTGCTTGTAAAAGAGTCGCTGCTGCAGCGAATCTACACAGCTGTGTGAGGGGCAACATGCCGGAGCACACAGCAGGTCTGATGTAATCTGGATCAGAGGGGAATATGGCTTATAACTGACCTGTCTGTAAGTAATACTGTGCTTAAAAAACCAGATGTGGAAAGTCCACACGGCTCACTCAGCTTAGATTAGTTTGTTATCCACAATGAAGGCACTCAGCAGCAATCATGACAACTTGAGCAGCCTGTCAGAAGCCCCACATTCATAAATTATTGACTCATGATGTTGCAAATGACATAAGGTGGCTAAGAATAGGTTGATTCCTAATATATAATTTAACTAATGAGACAGCTGGATATGATCTGCATATAGGGATGCAGGCATGGTCATTGGGAGGATGTCCACAACTTGAGACCAACATATGGACCAGATCTCTGCTGCAGCAGCAGCAGCATGACAGCAGGCTGGACAGCTCCGCCACAGACAGCACCGCATTGGCTCGGGCCTTCCACAACAAGCAGCAGAAATGTGCGCTGCAGCCAAAATCAGTGCAAAGCAGCGCTTTTAATGTCCGTGCCCTGCGTGTCGGAGAAGCAGTCCTAAACCTGCATGATTAGTAAATTAAAACAGAAGATCTTGGGTATTAACTCTCAAATAGACTGCCACGAATGACCTTGAGGACATTTTTTTTCCTCAGGAAGATGACAAAACAATTTGACGGAGCGGAGCGCGCTCATAGAGCGGCTCGACGCCGCGTAAATGCGGCGTTTTAATAGAAAATTCGCCACATTATCACACAGGCCTCAGGTGTGCATGGCGTGCTCCTGTGGAAAACAGGCCAATAGATGTTTTTTTTTCTTCTACACTTTGGGGAAATGGAAAATGAGTTAAAGCTATTAAAGCTAACCGCCTCCTATGTGAGAGAGCGGAGAGGGAGAAGCTGCTGCATTCCGATGGAAACGACGCAGTGAGAGTATTTTCAGACCCATCACCACCACCCATTTCCCTTCATAATGCCTTTAATGACACCTTTCCGCGCGCATGGGGGGGGGGGGGGGGGGGGGGGGGGGTGACAAACGTGTTAACATGTAATGAACTAGCGGGCATATTTAGAAAGACTTGAGGAAAATGAAGAGGCGCCAGACACCTACTTTCACAGAGCCATATTAAAGGCGTTTAAATCGCCCATTCGCTAGTGGCTTTTTTTTTTTTTTTCTTTTTTTTTTTTTGTCTTTTTGCCATATTGCTCTGGCTTATATCTGTTATTCTGGCTGTTTCCAGGCAAAACACAGAAGCTTTATTTTCTGGGATGCGCAGGTGCCACAGAACCAGGCTTCTCTCCCCAATCCTCATTCATTCACACAGATGGGAGAACATGGAACATAATGCGCTCACACAACAATAACCTCGCACTATAACTGCATGTATGATCAAGGAGAAGAAAAAACAAACACAAACCTGACATTTGCACGAGCAGACAATCACCCCCTTACCTTATTACAGACTATATTTGGTGATTCTCAGAATAAAGCAGCTCTGGTTTCTGGAAAGTACAGAAAACCTCCCTTCCGATGGAAACGTTCACCCAAACGGAATTTTTTCAACACCGATCGCTTCCTTTAAAAAAAAAAAAAACAGAGACAGACCCGCTGATTATTTTTTTCCCCTTAGATTTTCCCAACGTTGCTCCAGATGAGGCGCAGCAGGGACCGATCCCACGCCAGTCTTTGCTTGTATGTGAAGAGCGCGGCGTCACCCGTGTGCATCACAGCCTGGTCATGAGTCTCTGTGGCGCTGCCGCTCCGTTTGGCTTCAGCTGGATCCTGTCACGTTATAACTGCATCCTTCAGCGTAGTGAGGATGAGGAAGGGGGAAAAAAACTATGTGGATTGCGATCTGTATAAGTGTGCAAGATGATGCGCAATTCTTGAACATTTTTCCCAGTAATTAAAGAGGAATTAGTTTGATTAAAGAAGCCACAGGTTAATGAGTCGAGTATTTTGCTTCAAATTAGGGGGTAGCCCCCTTCCCACAAATATATTTCATTGTGTACTCTGTTATTATGCCATCTTCCCAAAGCAAAAATCTAAATTGTTGAAACGTTATTTTATTTTATTTTATTTGATCTCTTATTGAAATCTGTCTTCCCAGCTCTGCTGCAGAAAATACTGAATTGTCCAAGTCAAAACATATAAATAAAGTTGCTATTTATATTATCTGGGGTTTTGCATTGTCAGGGTGAAGTGTGAATGTAAACATCCTTTAATCTAAAATGTTCCCAATGCATCCTCAACTTTTTTGTTATTTGTATCTTAATTTATTTTTCTTCAAAATCTCTGATCAAGTGTCTTGGAAACCATAGTAAGTGGTTCAGAATAAATTACTGAAATGACCAGACCTCCTGGAAGTACATGTCCCTCCAAATTTCCAATAAACCGCATCCTCATGCATGAAAGTTAAAGCCTCAGTGTGTGAGAATGACCGCCATCTAGTGGCGGTCTCTAGCACCTTGCAGTTAAGCATGTTATTGCCAATGCCAAAGCTGCAGAGTCACATATGTGAAAACATCAGCATCAAATTGAAGTGACCCATCAGGTGATGAGGTACAGAACAATACAGAAATCTGTTTCGCCATTGATAAGTTACAAGCAGCTCTCTATATATTTGGTACCATACTGCTAATAGCTAATGCCATTTTATGAAATCATGTGACTTTATCAACTCCCACCTCTCTTGACAAATCAGCTGAAATAAATTATAAAACAGATGAAAAGCTCTCAGGAAATATGGCTGAAAAATGCATATGGTTTATGATTTCTGTGAAGAGTAATTGAAAACTGATGCAACAGGAGCTTTTCCACTGGCTAACTAATAAATTAGCCATCTCTGTTGTTTTATTTAGCAAGTAACAGTAAATTATCCACTCAAACAGGAGCACAAAGTAGTTTCTGGACTACGTGCCCTGTTTCTAACATAACGGCAAAATAAACTTCACTGTTACATTGAATTAACTTTCCAGCAGAAAGCTGCAACCTCCATGTCAATTTTGAAGTTCCTCTCTCTTTTTAATTGTTTCCATCTGGTAAACACTGTAATGTAGACTCTTGTTTTCTCACATTTAATTTATCTTTGTCTTTTCTTGGCTATTTTTCCTCCTTCTTGCCAGACAAAGACGGTCTTCCATTTCAGTGGAGAATGGCAAATAGAATGATCCATGGTCGTCTTTGCCCGTTTCTCTTCCTCCCGCTCCCAACAACACACAAGATGTTTGTCCCCTTCTGGTTACCCTGTTGGCAACGTTACATGGCAACCTTCAGTTTGGTGTGCCTCCACCTATAGATTTGTAAATAACTCATTTTAATCTGCTAACACTTTCATTTGAGATTAAACTTTGGAAACTTTGTATTAATGAAAGCAATACTTGATTTTTTGCTAATAACAAGCCAATTTAGTTAAACACCCTACCTTTAATATCACACATGCAAGTCACTCATGCATTGCACACTAGTGGCAGCCCCTACCATTGCAGGTGCTGACCTTTGGTTAAAGCCACAATAACAATTATATGCATTTTTCAAACATTAAGTTGTGTCCAGAGAACGTCTTCCTTGTGTTTTATAAGTTTCTGGTTATATTTTTGGCTGCAGCAGTGGGCTGTGTAAGGCAGGGATGGGTTTAAGTGCTGCAGTCCCACAGGTTTTAGTTGTTTTCCTTTTGAAACAAGAAAACATTTAAAATACTAAAACTGTGGCTATTAGGGACCAGAGTTGCCTACACCTGGTGTACTGTCAAAAAGCATCCGAACTCATGAAGATATGGCTCATGGTAGCATGAATGTTTCCAGGCAGTAGCTTGAGGTCTAGAAGTTGATATGCATCCAACAGTAGTTTCTGTACTCAGCCTTTGTTCTGAGATTTCTTCAGTCCTAAAACTTTTTGTAATCATGCTCCATAACTGTTGAAATACCAAAGTTCTTTGCAATGTTTTTTTGATAAATGTACATTAAACTTAATGTTTTGCCTCTCCCTGAGCCGTCACCTTATCGTGGTGGAGGGGTTTGTGCGTCCCGAAGATCCTAGCAGCTATGTTGTCGGGGGCTTTATGCCCCTGGTAGGGTCACCCATGGCAAACAGGTGTCTAGGGGAGGGACCAGACCAAGCACGGCTCATAGACCCCTATGACGATGACAAACCTGGGCATAAATGTTCCCTTGCCCGGACGCGGGTTACCGGGACCCCCCTCTGGAGCCAGGCCTGGAGGCGGGGTACGAGAGCGAGCGTCTGGTGGCCGGGCCTTCGCCCATGGGGCCCAGTCGGGCTCAGCCCGAAAGGGTTACATGGGCCCCACCTCCCGTGGGCTCACCATCTGCGGGAGGAGCCGTAGGGGTCGGGTGCAATGTGAGCTGGGCGGCAGCAAGGGGTGGGGACCCTGGCGGTCCGATCCCCGGCTGCAGAAGCTGGCTCTAGGGACGTGGAACGTCACCTCTCTGGTGGGGAAGGAGCCTGAGCTTGTGCGCGAGGTTGAGCGGTTCCAACTAGATATAGTTGGACTCACCTCGACGCATGGCCTGGGCTCTGGAACCAGTACCCTCGAGAGGGGCTGGACCTTCTTCCACTCTGGAGTTGCTCATGGTGAGAGGCGCCGAGCAGGTGTGGGCATTCTCATCAGCCCCCAGCTTGGTGCCTGCACGTTGGGGTTTACCCCGGTGGATGAAAGGGTAGTTTCCCTCTGCCTCCGGGTGGGGGGACGGGTCCTGACTGTTGTCTGTGCTTATGCACCGAACAGCAGTTCAGAGTACCCACCCTTTCTGGGGTCCTTGGAGGGAGTGCTGGAGGGTGCTCCTTCTGGGGACTCCATTGTTCTGCTGGGGGACTTCAATGCTCACGTGGGCAATGACAGTGAGACCTGGAGGGGAGTGATTGGGAGGCATGGTCCCCCCCCTCTGAACCCAAATGGTGTTTTGTTGTTGGACTTCTGTGCTCGTCATGGATTGTCTATAACGAACACCATGTTCCAGCATAAGAGTGTCCATATGTACACCTGGCATCAGGATTCCCTGGGCCGCAGTTCAATGATCGACTTTGTAGTCGTATCGTCGGACCTGCGGCCACATGCCTTGGACACTCGGGTGAAGAGGGGGGCGGAGCTGTCAACTGATCACCACCTGGTGGTGAGTTGGCTCAGATGGTGGGGGAGGAAGCCGGTCAGAGCTGGCAGGCCCAAACGTGTTGTGAGGGTCTGCTGGGAACGTCTGGCTGAGTCCCCTGTCAGAGCGAGCTTCAACTCCCACCTTCAGCAGAGCTTCGAACATGTCCCGGGTGAGGCGGGGGACATTGAGTCCGAATGGGCTGTGTTCCGTGCCTCTATTGCTGAGGCGGCCAGCCGGAGCTGTGGCTGCAAGGTCGTTGGTGCCTGTCGTGGCGGTAATCCCAGGACTCGTTGGTGGACACCAGCAGTGAGGGATGCCGTCAAGCTGAAGAAGGAGTCCTATCGGGCCTTCTTGGCCTGTGGGACTCTGGAGGCAGCTGATGGGTACCGACGGGCTAAGCGGCATGCGGCTTCGGCCGTTGCCGAGGCAAAAACTCGGGCATGGGAGGAGTTCGGCGAGGCCATGGAGAAAGACTTCCGGACGGCTTCGAGGATATTCTGGTCCACCATCCGGCGGCTCAGGGGGGGGAAGCAGTGCTCCATCAATACTGTGTACAGTGGAGATGGGGAGCTGCTGACCTCAACTCGGGACGTTGTGGGTCGGTGGAGGGAATACTTCGAAGACCTCCTCAATCCTACCAACACGGCTTCCCATGAGGGAGCAGAGCTGGTGGACTCAGGGGTGGACTCTCCTATCTCTGGGGCTGAAGTCGCTGAGGTGGTGGATGAGATCCGCCCGGAGTTCCTTAAGGCTCTGGATGCTGTGGGGCTGTCCTGGCTGACACGCCTCTGCAGCATCGCGTGGACATCGGGGGCAGTACCGCTGGATTGGCAGACTGGGGTGGTGGTCCCCCTTTTTAAGAAGGGGGACCGGAGGGTGTGTTCCAATTACAGGGGAATCACACTCCTCAGCCTCCCTGGTAAGGTCTATTCAGGGGTCCTGGAGAGGAGGGTCCGCCGGATAGTCGAATCCCGGATTGAGGAGGAGCAGTGTGGTTTTCGTCCTGGTCGCGGAACAGTGGACCAGCTCTATACCCTCTCTGGGGTCCTGGGGGGGGCATGGGAGTTTGCCCAACCAGTCTACATGTGCTTTGTGGACCTAGAGAAGGCATTCGACCGTGTCCCCCGGGGGCTCCTGTGGGGGGTACTCCGGGAGTATGGGGTACCGGACCCCCTTGTACGAGCTGTCCGGTCCCTGTACGACAGGTGTCAGAGCTTGGTCCGCATTGCCGGTAGTAAGTCGGATTCGTTTCCGGTGAGGGTTGGACTCCGCCAAGGCTGCCCTTTATCACCGATTCTGTTCATAACTTATATGGACAGAATTTCTAGGCGCAGCCGAGGGGTTGAGGGGATCCGACTTGGTGGCCTCAGGATTGGGTCCCTGCTTTTTGAGGATGACGTGGTCCTGTTGGCTTCGTCTGGTCGTGATCTCCAGCTCTCGCTTGAGCAATTCGCGGCCGAGTGTGAAGCGGCTGGGATGAGAATCAGCACCTCAAAATCTGAGACCATGGTCCTCAGCCGGAATAGGGTGGATTGCCCTCTCCGGGTCGGGAGTCAGGTCCTGCCTCAAGTGGAGGAGTTTAAATATCTCGGGGTCTTGTTCACGAGTGAGGGAAGGATGGAGCGTGAGATCGACAGACGGATCGGTGCGGCGTCTGCAGTAATGCGGGCTCTGCGCCGGTCTGTCGTGGTGAAGAAGGAGCTGAGCCAGAAGGCGAAGCTCTCGATTTATCAGTCGATCTACGTTCCTACCCTCACCTATGGTCATGAGCTGTGGGTCGTGACCGAAAGAACGAGATCTCGTATACAGGCGGCTGAAATGAGTTTCCTCCGCAGGGTGGCCGGGCTCTCCCTTAGAGATAGGGTGAGGAGCTCAGTCATCCGGGAGGGGCTCAGAGTAGAGCCGCTGCTCCTATGCATCGAGAGGAACCAGTTGAGGTGGCCCGGGCATCTGGTCAGGATGCCTCCTGGACGCCTCTCTGGTGAGGTGTTCCAGGCACGTCCCTCGGGGAGGAGACCCCGGGTAAGACCCAGGACACGCTGGAGGGATTACATCTCTCGGCTGGCCTGGGAACGCCTCGGGATCCCCCCCGCAGAGTTGGCAAATGTGGCTGGGGAGAGGGAAGTCTGGGCTTCCCTGCTTAGGCTGCTGCCCCCGCGACCCGACCCCGGATAAGCGGCAGAAGATGGATGGATGGATGGATGGATGTTTTGTCTGATGGAGTCTGGCACAAAGTGATGAATTACAACTCATCCCTGCTCAGAAAGGTTGCAATTTTTGTGGATTATCTTTTATTACCCAATGCTGTCACCCTCATCTGTCACCAGTTATCCCCTGAGTGAGAGCAGGCAAGAATTAAAAAAGGATTAGTTTATACACGGACTGGACAAAGTGGCCCTGCAATGGACTGTCCAGGGTGTACCCTGCCTTTCTCCCAAAGACTGCTGGGATGGGCTCCAGCTTCCCCGCGACCCTTCATCACTAAGCGGTTGGGATAATGAATGAATGAATGGACAAAGTGGCACCTGGAAACACCTTAAAGGCTCTTTAAATACACTGCCTGGCCAAAGAAAAACTAATTTCACCTGGATTTGACTTTGCAAATATGTACGAGTCTATTGGGTAATTACAACATAGTCAATTAGCCTTCAACAGGCAACAAATTATTTAACCCCAACCTTTGCAATGAGCAGCTTCTCATTTCTTTAACTATCATGTGGTAAAGATGTGAAAAGATGATAGTCTGTTTATGAAGGGTCAGCTCATTGACATCAAGCAGAGAAAGCATCTAAGAGATGCAAAACTACTGAAGCTGGGTTAAGAAATGTCCAAGAGTTATTAAAAACTGGAAGGATGTTGGGGATCCATTGTCTTAAGGGAGAAATGTGGTCAGAAGAAAATTCTTTAATTATGATGATCGGCAATGACTTAAATGTTTAGTGAAATCAAATCAAAGAAAAACAACAGTAGAACTCAGTTTAATCGTGAAAATAGGAACATTTTCGCACACAGTGTAAAGGGAACTAGCCGAGGGAACTAACTGTAGCCAGAAGAAAACCATTTATTAATCAGGATAACTGGAGAAAAAAGGCTTGAATTTTCTAAGGAGCATGAAGATTGGATTCTGGAGCAATGGAAGAGGATTGTGTGGTATGATGAGTCCTGGTTTACCCCGTTCCAGAGTGTTGGGGGCATTAGGGTAGGAAGAAAAGGCAGATTAAGTGATACAACCATCATGTCCAATTCTGACTCTTCAAGCTTGTGGGAGAAGTCTATGATCTGGAGTTCCTGCAGTTGGCCGGGTCTGGGTACAGTAACTTTATGTGCCCAAAGACTCAGTCAGCTGACTGACTGGATATACTGAACAAACAGGTCATTTCATCAATGGGTTTTTCTTGTCTGACTTGAAAATATTGCAAGATGAAATAAATCTCATGGCACTGCAGAAGCCTAATGAAACAATGCCACAGCGAATGCTGCCGTAATAAAAGCTGAAGGTGGTCCAATGAAATATTTGTGTGTACAACCTTTCCTCTTTTTGTGGTGACTTTTCTGTGTCGGGGAGCGTAATGCAGTAAAGTTAACCTGCTGTAGGTAAAACCGATGAGAGGTGAAGCGCTTTTTGATTAATGAGGACCCTTGAGAGTCCCACAAGGAACTCCGCAGGTCCCAGGACTCTGGTTTGAGTCCCACAAAAATAGGTCACCTTTGTTAATACGTGATGTGTTGAAGAGCAGATAAGGCTCCAAGCCAAAACTATTCTCAGCCGTGTGGACCCAAATCCGAATTTGGGTCCATTCAGGATTCTAAAAGTAGGAAAATCGGAAACATTCGCATGAAATTATTAGAAAAAGAATTCTCCATCATACACAAACATCTCTGAATACTTGGTTGGTTAATTTAATGCTCACACACAGTACAACATACACATAAGATCCCGTTTCGATCTCACAAACACAAAAGCAAACAGTTAAATACGTTGATAATGTTTAGCACCGGCATAGAGTACTGATTCATTCAGCTTTCTCTAGAACTCTGATTCATAGTGATTCTCATAATAAAACACCATTGTTTGATCTCACTAGGCATGGCTTACATGTAATATCTATACAGCAGCATTCACTTACAAAGGTTAATTGATTTAAAAAAAGGATGCATACTGTACACCCAAAGTGGTATACAAAAGCAATATTATATTATATACCCATTTACATGACCACTAAGGTTTCCTCAGTGTGGAATTGAAGTGTTTTGTGTGTCTTGACGACTTCTGTGGCAACACTGTGGCTTAATTTAAAAAGGATAATAAAGAAAGAACAGAAATATAATTCAAAACAAAGACATGAAGAGGAGAAACAAATATCATGTTCACTAGGATCTCATCATCTTTATATACTGCATTTTCACAAGGGAGTTACAATCTGTCTATGTAAGCCGTTGCTTTGTTTTGCGTTACTGTTCTGTATCAGATTTGTACTAAAAAAAAAACGAGAAATAAAGTGGTAACAATTACATTTTTGTTATACAGTAATGTGAAAAAAATAGTATCAAACCTCTCAGTCAAGATCAGCGTAGTATTTAATGCACCGTTTAGTTATAGATATGTTTTAAGGTCGAGTGAACAGGATCCTGTCAGAGACTTAACTTTTCAACCAGCGGCCTTCCTTTATGGATTACACATGACATGTATGAAGGATGTAAATCTCACAGTCTAATGGTTGTAGCTCAAACTCTGTGCCAAAAGTAGAGCAAGTAAGAAAAGAGAAAGGAGTAAAATTGTGGTTATCATACATGACATCATGGACACAGTTAGCAAGGTGGTTCAAATGGTTACTTCTGGTGCCTGTGAGCCAATGGGAAGAGAGATCTCCAGGTGAGAGGGGTGCTGGTCAAACTACGACTTTAATCACAGCTTCTTTTGGCTTTATGCAAAGTTCAAGTCAATTCTTTGGGCGTCAGGTTGATTTGGTTCATTCTCAGAGGTTAATTCTCTAAAATGTGTACAACTGAGTTAATAAGAATAGGTATATAAATGAGAGTTTTATGTTAGCATTAAGCTGCATGTTGCTGTTGGGTTACAGAATCGCAAAAGACTAAAAAATACTGCAACAGTTCATTAACCTAAATACCACCAATGTGTGTCTGTCTTGAATTTATTTATTTATTTATTTATTTATTTATATTTAAATTAAGAGCAAAAAAAGTATTTGCTTCCAATCTGTAAAACTGAAGCAAGTAGCAACTCTAGACCTCAAATGAAATGACGCGCCTCATGATGCTGGAGACTTTCCTTCCCGTCGGATCACAGACGTGATCCCTCCCCTCCTTCTCATGTGTTCTTCTTGGTTCTAAATAGAAAACAGATTTCAGAACTTAGTCTGCTTTAGTTTGTCGATGTGGTAGCAAAGTTTCAGCGCCGGCCCGAGCTTCAGTCCGAGGTACTTCATGATCATGTCGCTCTTTAGGAGTAGCAAGGCGTTTCCGTCTATCTCCTGAGGGGAGCACAAGAAGCTTGTGTTAAAATCAATAAGGCTCATTCTAGTGTTGTAAATCAGCAACGTAAAGAGGCGATACGCCATGAACACAACTGACTCACATGTTTTCTGAAGACGTCTGCGTGAGGACCGAGAGCCTGGGGATCTGCATCCCTGATGAACCACACAACATCCTCCACAGACCACGTGGATGGGTCCTTACTAGGTGGAGCCTTGGACTCCTGGGACTCTGGAGGTGAGTTATAACCTCCTGGGAGATTGAAAGGGAGATTTAGTGCCTGGAGGAAATGAAGGTCACTGAAATCACGTTTTACTCCTTTAACGGCCTCTCACCTGCCCTGTTGCCCTCTGGAAATGTGTTAGGACTGGTGGACGACTGCCTGCACATGCTCATGGAGGCTGAGCTGTTGGAGAACTGCTGCGAGGAACGAAACCCGTAGGAGGACTTTGGAGAGTAGGATGAGCTTATGGAGCTGAAAGCTGAATCACCAGGGTCGACAGAGTAACGTTTGCCATCTGACTGGTCAACATGGTAATCCTCAGTCATAGATGCTTCAGCTGAAGACAAGATGGAGACAAAAATCTGTGTGGATTCAACGTATCTGTTTACATTTGTGCAACTTTGACGTTGGAGGCAGAATTTAGAGGTACCGTCTGAGTGGTAGGATCCACCGCTGTGCTGGTTAATGGGCTGATCGCTGAAGAGGTTTTCACAGTGCAGGCTGCGACAGAGCTTCTTCAGGAAGCGCAGGACATAGTCAATGCTGTTCACCACAGGGAGGCTCAGAAGATGCTGCTTCCCATCAAATGTTGCTGGAAAAGTGAAAACAGGGTCCAGCTGACTCTCATTGTTGGACAAATAAGGCCATTGAACCTTTACAAATGTTTTCGCTTCCATCTCAGTCCCACCTCAGGGGTAAAGAAACTATTAGAAACTATTAGACACCCGAAAACTCGAAGGGAATTCTTTGCACAACACCTGATATTTTTTCTCCGCCGTAACCTTGTGTGAGGAGAGTGAACACCGTTTTCTGCTGGAAGGCGCTGTCGATGCAGCCTTGGACGGCCTGCTGCAGCACCACGGAGGGTCTGTCGGGGCCGAAGTGGTCAGGGAGCTGCTGGATCTTCTTCCTGTCCAGGTTGGGGCCTGTGTTGGCCTGCTTGTTGATGTAGATACAGACTGACACAAAAAAAGGCACAAGGAGATATGGAATCTGTACACATCTTTTGGTGGTGAATTTGGGATATTTTAAGGTCTTTAGCAACCCATACAGGGAAAATTGCTTGTTTCTGGTACCTGTGAGCACCTGGGGTGTGGCAGAGTGGGGGATGGTGGCTGCATCCTGAGGAATGGAGCTCATATCAGGCTCAGGAGTGCTGCTAGGTGGTGAAATTGCCAATGGTGTCATCACCATCCTGGGTTTGAGCTGGAAAGGAAGATGTTTCGCATTTTTTGTTTTTGTTTTCTATTCAGGCATGCTGAATCAAGTAGGAGAAAATGTACAAGACTGAAGCTTTTAAGCATTTTTATGACTGAATTGGAGCCTCTATTTATCTGTGCATGTGTGTCTGTGTACACATGCATTTTTAAACACGCTGCGCCAACACACTACATCTCATCCCCGTTTCTCCCCATCTGGCTGACCTTGAAACCCGGCTTTCGGCCCCTCTTCTTCGGCACTTTGAGGGGAGGGAGCGATTCAGGATAACGGTTAGGAAAATCCATCTTGGCAACATTGCGGAGTGGGGGTCTCCCTCTCTTCCTGCCCGGTATCTTCCCTGACTGGCTGGGAATGAAGGAGGGAGACACTGCAGCTGATTGCATGTTGCTGTCTGATTTCTGTGCCGTTGCAGCAGGTACACTCATTTGGAGCTGGAGACAAAGGAAACAACTGCTCAGCTCGAGGGAAAACACATTAAAAACCTGCACTTTACTTCCACATTAATCCTCCTCAGCTCCTTGGCGGCTGCACACAAGGCAGCAGCATTAGCATCAATTTAGAGAATGTATAGAGGAAGCGGAGTGGATTAAGGAGGAAAGGTCTATGACAGCAGTTCTTGGGCATTAAAAGACTACACAATATGTGCATTCTGGTTAGAGGAGCAGTATTTAGCATAGCAGCACAAGAACCAAACAGCACAAAAGGCAGCCATGCATGATCTGTGAAGGAAACAGCACCTCCATGCTTCTCTGATAACACTCCAATAAACCTGAGAGAGGGAGGGATGTGAACACATACCTGCTATCTCCTATTGTGAAGCGCAAAAGTCAAGACTTTTTTGTCTTAAAACCCAGAAGCCTGAAGGCTGCTATCAAGCTAAGTCCCTCACAATGCATTAAAACCCATCTTTCTCTGGTTGTATGCGGCTTTTCCCTCGTCTCCTTTTGGTGAACACACTGCTGCCACCGCTGCTGCTGCTCGACACACAGGCTGCAGACATCTCATTAGACTAATGCATTCAGCAGTGGCAGAGGGAGGGGGAAATTGACTTCACCATGGCTACCCAGCTATGATTTACCATTATGATGACAGCTTCCACCCTAATGTTAAAGAAAAAGAAGAGGAATGTGGTGCGTCTTTCGTGCAGCATTGCAATTAACCAGAACCAAGGATTTGCAGCTTAAATCTTCTAAATCTATCCTATTTTAAGGATATTTGTCAAACGACAGAGTATGTACACAAACAATAAGCAATTACTGGGTGTACTCACCATCCAAAACAGATGTGGGGATGTGGAGTATCTCTACTCTCTGTACTGTGCTTCCTATGTTTCCTCCTGCTACCAATAGCAGAGCACGGATCTCAAAGCAAGGCGGATTCCACCGTAATACTGTATATATATGTGTGTGTGTGTGTGTGTGTGTGTACAACAGCTCCAGACAGACACTGAGGGAGTGACAGTATGTGTGCGTCTGTGTGTGCATTAAAGATAAAAGGGGAGGGAGGGGGGGGGGGGGGGGGGGGGGGGGGGGGCTCCTCTGTTGTCATGGCAACAAGCCTGTAAGCCCTATAACACCCTGACAGTTGTGAGCCATGTTTTGTCTGCAACTCCAGCTCTGTACGACTGCTGTAGAGATGCAGCTACACTGAGTTTCTGTTCCTAATGATCAGGAAACAGTTAATCAATAATCAATAATCAACAGAAAATCAATAATATAGTTATTAGATGGTGAATTGTTTTGTGTATTAATCTGTTTTGATGGAATCAGAAGATAATTATAATTTGTTTCTTATTAAAATACCAAACATGTCTGAGATTATTCATTTATTCATTCATTCATCCATTCTTTCATTCATTCATTCACTCATTTATTTTCCATTCTGATTTTATCCTAGTGTGGGTTGCCAGGATGCTAAAGCCTATCCAAGCTGTCATCCTGTGCGATGTCTGCAACACCCGGATAGATCACTTGTCCATCACAAAGCTGATAAAGAGGCAAACAACACCAGCGACCATTCAGGCTAACAGTCATGCCAACAGCCAGTTCATAATCATTTTAGTTTAGTTCATATTTCAGCATTGTAAAATATTGAATGTGATATTTAAAATTTTCAACAAATCAGAAAAAACTTGTGATCATTTTTTTCTTATAAAGAAAAAAGGGAACTATAGCTTACTGTGAATTACTTGAAGAAACTGGCAAAATGGACAGTTTTAATAGAATCCTATTTTTTTCCTACAACATTGCTGTGTTTTAAATTTATGTCTTCAAAGCTGCAAAACTGCCCCCCCCCCCCCCCCCAAAAAAAAAAAAAAAAAAAAAAAAAAAAAAAAAACAGTCTAATTTTCTTAAGTATTAAGAAAGTCTTAAGTATTTTAAAACATGGTAGAAATACAAAATTTAATTTAATTTAATTTAATTTAATTTAATTTAATTTAATTTAATTTAATTTAATTTAATTTTGTTTTATTTGTCTGAAACTTTAATGAAAAACATATTTCCCATATCTCTTCCCCAGAGCTGGTATTTTGCCATTTTAACATCACAGGAAGCCAACTGTTTTAAGTCAGAGAAAAGAAGCAGAGTGAATCCATAGTGATTGTCATATTTGCTTCATATATTAAGAAAATTGTCAGAATAAAACTGATAATAATAATAATAATAATAATAATAATAATAATAATAATTATTATTATTATTATTATTATTATTATTATTTGTATTCTTTTAAAAACATTTATCTGTTTTTTCCCACATTTGATTAATTCTTTGTTTAATTTTATCATTCAAATGATAAAAATAAATATGTATTTTCTTGCATTATTCTAAATCATATAATAGTTGTTAGATTAGATTGGAATAAAATAAACTGCAGTGATTTTGAAGTGTGAATGTAAAAGTGTTTTGTCCTTTACAAATAAAGCTGAATTGAATTGAATGTCAACAATCTTTGTGTCGTATGACTACCACTCATATTCAGGCACTGTAAACCTGAATATGATTGCATTTATACCTTTTTATTATTATTTTAACTTTCATTTATACTCTTGTTATATACAGTCTATGATTTATTCTGTAAACGTGAGAGAAAGCGGAACTGCTACAAACACAATTTGTTGCCCCCTGCTGGCAGAAAGAGGCGCACTTCCGTTTCAATGCTTTGTTAATAAAGTTTCATTGACAAGCCTTGGAACCATGATGGCGGCGCGCGCACCGCTGTCTGTAAAGATGTCACCCCCAGCATTAGTGGGTTTAAGTTTTCTTTTCAGGGAGCGACTTTCTTCCAGACAGCTGTTAAAACCTTGGTCAGAGCTGTGCAGACGAGGTGAGAGAAGTTTTAGTGAGTTTCACTGGTTTGTTTGGAAGTCAGATCATGATTTTCATGTAAAACTAAAAAATATTCACATTTTCAGACCAAATTTTTACACTTTCCAGTGTTTATTTTCACATTAACTGTGTGTTTATGTGCAAACTTACCTTGTTTTGAGGCAAGTTTTTTTTTTCCCTGTAGTGTCAGCCATTAGACTGGTCCTTTCTTATCTGAAGTTTTTTCCCACATGATAATTCCAGGCATAGTAAAGATGAAAACTGTTTTATGATGGTCTGAAAACGGCTTGATGAACTAACATACCTTGTCGCGTGGGCTTGATCCGTGAGGTTATTCTGTGGCAGCGGGACAGGCGGTGGAGGACACCGGCGCTGCTGGCTTCAGCGGACCTCTGGATCACTACAGCGGCTTGATCAGAGACGGGAGCCTGCGAGAGGATGAGCATCAGAAAGCGGTGCTGCAGAAACTGGACCAGCTGCACAAAAAGCTGAGAGGATACAGCAACACACCCACATCCATCTTTACCAGGGTAAAGAAATGCATGTCATCAATGCTTTAAGTGGAACAAAATAAGTGGTGGTTACTGCCTTAATGACTTGCTGTCAGTTTGTCATGCAAATATGGGACAAAACATGGCTGATACTAACATGTAGATCTATAAATTGATCTATAGATTAATCGTTTTATAGCACAGAAATGACCAAAAATAAACACAGCAAGTTCTAAATCAAATCCACATTTTCCAAATTCAAAGTGCCATGGAGACACTTTTATGAACTTCAAGCCTTATTGCATTGACATTAAAAATAACACTGAAAAGTAAACACATAAACTTAGTTTATTAACCTTTTCATGCATGAATTAATAATAAAACAATGCAACATTTTTCACAATTTTTGTAAAAAAACAAACAAACAAACAAACAAAAAAAACCCTCATCGTTCATGACTATGCAAGAAAAAAGCTTATAAATAGGTGCCCACTACAGGGCCACTATGCATGAAAGGGTTAAAAACAAACAAAGTTCTACATTTAGACTTATTTAGCTTATTACCAGACTAATTTAACAGTGTATTACTATTACACTTTTCCGCTGTGAAACATGTTTTTCCCAGCATTAGGCCTGGTCCATGCAACTTAGCAACATTATCTTATCTTTAATCTAAAAATCTTCAAAAACTCAAAATACTGACCAGACATACACTTAGTTTGCAGCATCTGACCTTCATTGTCTGGTGTAGTAAATGACTGTTAAGTAGTACTACTGTCATCACTCAACACTGCTCTAGTTTGTAACATTACAGCTGCGATAGTTTTTTTCTCTACCTTTCCTCTCATTCAAAGCACATCCACTTAAATGTAAACACAGAAGCGAGTGAACAACGTGACTTGTGGCGTGACGTTGTGGGATACAGCAAGCGTTGTAAACCGGTCTTAACAATACATTTCTTTTTATGCGACTTTTTAAATTTCTTTTATTAAAAATCAACAAATATAAGTTATAATATGTAGGAGGTTATACTGATTGCTGAAGAAAGCCAGTAAGTCTGTATGCACCATACGCTGGAAAAAAATAGTGCCGCGAAGGCATAGAATTTAAAAGTGCTGGTACTGCGTACTGCTGCATACCAACCCAC
>NC_136631.1:25036718-25092735 GCF_933228915.1 Telmatherina bonti | reverse complement strand
GTGCATCTTACCACCATGACTTGGCTTCCTCTGCTTCAGTAAACAATAATATTTTTTGATTGAACAGGAAGAGGCCAGCAGTCTGTCCATCTTCAGCGGGGAAGAGGAGAAATTCGCCTTCCAGCGAACAATTTCTCGACTCACAGAGATGCAGACAGAAGAGTACTGGTTAGAGGGGGACAGAAGTTCCAAACCATAGGTGTAACACTCGGAAAGACAAGCACACTACTCTTTGAACTGTACGATTACCTGCCAAAAACACCCCAAAATAAGCACCAGTCATGCTCCCTTAAACTGGGACAAAGCCGATGGATCTGCCCAGAAGTTTTGTACATAGAATATTTATTACCATCTGGGGACCTTTTATCATTTTACAGCAACTCTGCACTTTATGGATGATTTTTAAGATGAACGTTTGGGGTGTCGTATTACTTTAAGTCAGCGTCACGATGAGGTCCAACATGGAAATGCCATCGACGATTTTTTTGGGAGACCAAGAAGATTTTTTTTTGGGAGATTTAAAGGTTTAATCCGATTTTCTTTTTTTAATAGAAAAAAATGACATGTAGGGGAAAATAATTCATCTTAATGAGATGTATATTATTGTGACAAAGCTTCATAGAGCTGCAACACATCTGACCTGATTCATCGGTCGTTTCCGTTTGCTGAAAACATGAAACATAAATATGTTTATATCTCAATATCTGCTTCCAAATGATTCTCTTTTGTGACCGCCTACACAATCGAAACACTTGTTCGTTGATCTTTAATTGTTTGCATTTAAAGGAGTTGATATGCTTAAGCTTGAAAACAAAGAGAGCGCTGCATGGGAAGTGAAAGTGAGAAAACGCTTTTCGGTTTGAGCTTCTGTAAGTACGAAGAAGCTGTGGTGCGAACAGACAGCTGGTGGTATTATTTTAAATGAAATGTGTTGTTATCTAATAGGTTAACAACAGACATATTAGAGAAAAGTTGTGTTGAGAGAAGAGTGCTTTTTGGAGGATTTTTTTTGTTTGTTTGTTTGTTTGTTTCAGGCTGCTGGAAAAGCCTCCATGAGTGACAAAATACAAGAGGTTCACTTCTAGATGTAAACCAAAGGCTACATACAATTGTGCTCATATGTATTCATACCCTTTCATTAAAGAAAAGGCTGAATTTACAACAGTCACTCAAATAACTGGAGACTTAAAAAAGGAACAATAACTAAAAATTTGCAAAATTATAATTTAGTAATATAAGACAGTTTTGTTTTTTTTTGTTTTTTTTTTATTTAATTGAGTTGAAGAAAGGAAAAAAACAAACAAATTGGTCCTGGACAAATTAGAGCATTTTTCTGTTGAACAGTGGGACAAAATACCTGTCAACAGGTGCAGAAGTCTGACTGAGAGGAACAGAAAACACCTGATGTAGCGGAAACATTAAAGGATTGTTCAACAAAATATTAGTTTATGAGTGATGTAATATGTAAAGAATTATCTTATTTGTTTGCTTTTAAAAAAAAATTTCTATTGAACCAGAATTAGAAAATAACGTAATGATTTTCATAATTTTTTTAAATTTATTATTACTTTAGTCAATTTCAGCTTATTTTACTGACGGCTGTTTTTTCCTTCTTTAATGAAAGGGTATGGATAAATATGAGCACAGCTGTAGAAAATACATCCGTCTAACATTAACTTGTGTTGCGGGAAGAGAAGAGTGAGAACAGGCGACGTTCAGTGTGGCCCAAATCAGACACATCTGTCTAACATGATGGAGACGGTGTTAGGGCATGGCTGCCCACACATCTAGGTCACTGTTCATCGTGTCTGCTGATGGAGGGATGAAATCTGAAGTGCAGAGCCATGCTTCCTGACCAGATACTCTAAAACTGATGGGATCTTTTTCAGAGAAAAGAGGTGATGACTAAACAGCCTGTGAAAATGACTAAAGAGTTTCTATGGTGATGAAATAGATTTTTTTTATAAATAATTGTGCACTGTGATGAACTGATGACCTGAACAGCTTCCCCACCACCATTGATTGGTTTAAATGGTTAAAAAATGAATGAATGAATACATAAATATGCAGATTTGTAAAGGGTTTCTGTTCAAATTGATTTAGTTTTATTATTAGTTTTGATTTGTTTTCTATTGTATATTTTTCAATCACTGGTTTGAGACGTGTTCTGAGTTTTCCTGTAATCCCAATCTTTAATCCTTTTTATTTTTTAAATGACTGTTAATTTAATTAAGAAGGGATAAATGTGATAACCCCAGTGTCCAAAAAGAAATAGTAGTTTTGCATATTTATAAAATATATACAATTTACATAAACATAAAAAAGTAAACAAGAGCCAATAAGAGTCAAGCCCACTATGTTTTGCAGAGATTCATTGGGAGAGTAATTCCAGTCCTTTTTCCAGCCAAACTGAAGAAACCTCTGACCGAAGACACTTTGCTTCTTTGAAACGTGTAGAGGGTTTACAGTGTTGTTCATGATGATGAGTAAGTGATTCTTCCAACAACCGATTCCAGAGTGACTGAGCTAACCTTTATTTAATCACCTTGTGCAGTTTATTCTGGTCACTTGCTCTGGTGCTGCTGCCCAGACGGAAGGAAACACTGTCCACTACAAGTTCAGCATCTAATAATATACATCGCAGCTTCCTCAAAACGGAGTCCACTTCCCTTAAATATACATTCTCAATTTATGTTTTACACTATGAGCAAACAACCAGGCATCCACAGTCTAATTTGATCTCAGAATAATATGTTTGCGTTTTCAGTTCTACTGTCCTCATTGTTTTTTTCCTTGTTCACTTTCAAGATGTCCTGATTTTTTTTTTTTCTTCCCACGCCATGCCATAAAAGGATCAATCCCTTCCTGAGCTTCCTTCCCACCACTGACACCCCGCAACTGCAGGGTTCTCTGATTATTTGTGCAGATGTTGCACAGCAACCAGATGTGCACAGGGGCCCAACCTGGTCAGGTAAAGAAGAGGATGTGTATAAACACAAGACTTCCAGGCATGTTGATGCTTTTACCATAACTTAACAGGATAGGCAAGTATGAGCCTCACATCAAGTAAAGGTTGGCATTTCTATACTTATTAATAAATGAATATGCAGGATCAGCTGCCATTTAAATCCAAAGGAGTGTGAAAGAGTCTCAAATGACTGGAACATCGCAGACTATGGCGATATTAAAAGGTGATGTCATCGGACAGAGGACATCTCCACACTGTCGCTTTAATTTGAGCGCAGTCCAGAGGGGGCAGGATTTTTTTTTTCTTCCCCCCCCCCTTCTCTTTGACTCGGAGCGTTTGCACCAACAGCAGCAGCGGCAGATTGAATGAGGAGTCTCTGCAGGCTGCAGACCACACGGACGACACCGTGCTGGCTTGCTCAACATGTCCATCCAGAATGCTTCAGTACTTTTCAGCTCTTCGTTGGGCGGATTTTAGCTGCACCACGTCTCCTCTCCAGGCTGGTTTTTAAGGAGCGACGGGGCCTCCAGGAACCTCCTCTCCTCCGCCTCCATGGTATCTGGAGAGCAGCGATCTGCTCCGGAGACTGTCAGCTCCTCTGAGCTGGAGAGGGGGAGATCGGCAACTTGGAGGAGAGAAAAGGAAATGGTCAAGATGGCAGCTGGATATGGAGTGATGAAGCTGTGATGTGTTGGCAGCAGATGAAGTGGTTTTAATTTCTTTTGTCAGGCGGGACGCGAGCGCGTGTGCAGGGAGGGTTGGGGTGGAGAGGGGGGGGACGCCGTTTGGACTCCTTAAAGACTCTTCGTGTCTTTCTTTACCACATTGAGCTAAATTGCAGTGCATGTTTGCAGGGTGTGGAGCTGTGCACGACAAAAGGCAATGTTTTCTTAATGTTTGGCAGCTCCGTGCTGCGGACAGACAGATCACCGGACCGAGGGACACGTGCTGGGACTGTGCTGCATAATTTACATATTGTGCATAGTAAATCTAAACTCCTTGAAGTCTGCACACTACATTGATGGAATGCGAGCAGAATGATTTTGTAACCTTCCGCGCAACGATTGAGATACTGAGATGAACATGGCCGAGGCGCCGCGTGACTCCAAAGAGCCTCCTCTAAACGTCGAAATAGATCCGGATTTTGAGCCCCAGAAGCGGCCACGATCCTGCACCTGGCCGCTGCCCCGTCCGGAGTCCGGGGCGGGTAAACCCGGGGCGAACGACACTGACGTAATCCCCGAAGAAGAGGATGATGAAGGTGGGAGCGCGGAGGAAAAAGCCAGCGGTGGCGCGTTTAAAGAGCCGAGCAGCAGCTGCGTCTCCCAGCCGGTGGAGGTCCAGCGCGGCCCCTGCAAAGAGGAGGCCGCCGACGGCTCGCCTTCCTCCGCGCAGACCCCCGGCGCGCCTCTCTGCGGCTCTGCCTCCCAGCAGCTGAGGAAGTCATCCGCCCGCAGAAACGCCTGGGGCAACTACTCCTATGCAGACCTCATCACCCAAGCCATCGAGAGTTCCCCGGAGAAAAGGCTGACCTTGTCCCAAATCTATGACTGGATGGTGAGGTCTGTGCCGTATTTCAAGGACAAAGGCGACAGCAATAGCTCTGCTGGCTGGAAGGTGAGCACATGACGGTGCTGTCATCACAACAAAGAGCACACTGTGGGCATGTAAAGACGCACAATGCACACACAGCTATTGTTAATGCAAAGATAGAGGTGGGAAGAAGCACAAGTGGTATTTATAGGATCATTTTAGATCTGAACCCTCTTATATTGTGTGAAATAATGTGTAGCCATTAATGGCAAATTGTAAATGCACACTTGTCAGTGTGCCTCAGTTCAGCACGTTGGTGCATCTAAAGAGAAATTGAACAAATTATTTCTTTTTTTTTTCTTTTTTAAAAAAAAAAGATAAGTAGGTATAAAGTCTTGAATCAAAACAAGCAATGCAAAATACATTTAGCTCTCATGCAAACTGTTCACGCTGCAGCACAACAGCATCAGGAGGGCCCTGTTTCTGTTTGATTTACAGGATTAGTTTGGCCTTAACCAAACCAATTCATCTGTCATGGAATCAAGTCTGATGAAAGCTTTGAGCTTTGCAGGATTTAGATGGAGGGGAGGGAAATAGGTTTGTAATCCGGCACCACTGTGGCAAGCTGAATCTAGGGAGCTGCTTCTTAACTCAAACCGCTGTAAGGGGTTAATGTTGAATTTCCAACCTCTTCATGATGGTGTGACACACTGATCAGAAGAACTGAACTGGGAGTGTGAAATATGAGTGCATTACATGGACCAAATTGATGCTAATCACTGATTAATCTGCACAGAATCAGTCGGTTAGTTAATTCTTCAGATTAGCGGCGGTCAGTTTTCATTCATGTTTTGGTGCTCATTCGCTGCCAGACGCATTGGGTGGCTGCAACACAGGCGCTGGTTGGACTATGAAAGGGTTAATGTTTGGGTTTCACTTGTGCTGACATCAGCATATCTTAGGAGAAGCTTCGTATTTGTGTGACATGCAGCAATCGACACAGGAGTGGTCATCTGCACAAGGTACCAAGCGTCCTTAGCGTGTTCAGGATGGGACTGAAGGGCTGCTAGTTCAGACCTGGAGCACATCTGGTGCCCATCAGCAAGCTGGAATCTAATCAGATTCAGCATTTTTCTTTTTTTTTTATCTGCAGCTGCAAACATGAGCTTGACTTCTCCTCATTGTTTGTATCTTGCAAATTCAATCTGAATTATTCAGCCTAGATGACCAGCACCCAGCAGGTTCAGCCCCACCATGTGCTACACTGCCTTTCATGTGGCTTGGGCGCAGGAATCAATCAGCTGACTATAAATTATGTAGGTCAATGTGTAGCTGTGTGAGAGGAGCTCAGTGTTTCTCTTTGGATCTGGCTCGGGCTAAACTGGCATTGCTCCAGTCCCCGCTCAGAACGGGGCTTTGCTCAGACGGTGCTGCAGCACTGCTGTGGCCGCGTGGGGGAGGGGTAGGCAAAGTTTGCTCTTTGTTATTTATCTTTTACATGCAGCTTGGCTGTACTGTACATACCTGTGGAGTTTGTCTGAAGCTGAACGCGTTCAGACCCACCATCTACGTCTTGATGGTGCGGGGTTGATAGCTTTTGTGGCAGCAAGAAAAGCTTAGTTTTTTTTTTTTTGTTTTTTTTTTTTTTGGTTGTCTGGTTGCTTGTTTCTAACCAGAATTGGCTCCTGTGGTCTACATGCAGGAAGCTGGTGAGATATAAAGCTGGTGTGAAGCATAACTTTATAAAAGTCAATGATTCTGGAATAAATAACCTGATTTAAGGCTTTGGCCAGTTTTGTGGTTGTACATCCAGTCCAATACAGCAACGGATTGATTTACAGCTTCATAAATGACCTCCCAGTGGGGTCATGGCCACCTTCGCCAAAACTTGTCACTTTTTTGTTTATTGCCGGGCTGCCATCTTTGATTGAGCACAGCAGGTGAGGTTTTTGTGTTTTCTGCTTGTACTTCATGGGAAGAAGAAAACATTGCAAGACTTGACTTGGCTTTTTTTTTTTTTTTTGGCTGAAGAACTTGTTTCTGCTGACATGATGGTTGCATTGGTTTCGCTTGCTGGATCCACATTACGCCTGGTTCTGAACTGGTTTCTGCTACATAAAATGTTTTGTTAATGTGTCACTCTTGTTGGGCGATACCAAAACTTTTCCTGGCGACACCATTAGTCTATGGCATGTTTTCATTGATAACAATATCAATGAAAATGTGATATCATTTCATCTTGTACATGCAGCTTGGCACTACTATACTGTACTCTACTGATACCGGCGCTTCCTGCTCCTTAAAGGAACATCATGACCGTACAGTGTGCATTAATAGTTTTGTTGCAAGGGCAAAATGGAATATAAATACAACACAAGAACATCAGTACTTGAAAGAAATACTTTTAAATATTAAACTATACAGATGAGTAAATTAAACAAAAATATGTTAAATTAATCTTTTAAAAATAATTTTAAAAAATCTTCAGATTAATATTCGATTTATTCTCATTTTTAAAATGGAAAATAGAAAATATAATATATGAAAGTAAAATGAAAAATACAATAAAACATGAGTGATAATCAGCAGAGGCACCATATGGGGGGGGGGTTTAGGAAGATTCTAAGGGCCCCATGACTTGATAGGGGCCCAGAAAGATGTACAAACTATATAAGAATATCATTAAACCTTTATTAAAAATAATTTTTTCAAAGGTTGTAATAAAGCATATTAATATAAACTGATAAATCATTTATATCAAAATAACCTAGTTCGATGTATGCACAGTGATTTAACCCTTTATAGGGCACTCAACGAAATACCTTCAAATTAGAAATTTTAACCTAAAATTGTCCTCCTGGTATGAACCAAGACCTCCATTCTGTTACATTAACAAAAAAAATAGTTTCATGCTGAATATAAAAGGAAACAAAGTGATCAAAAATAGTCACCTGCCCCATAAAGGGTTAAACGCAGCCCTAGATCTTTTATTCCCATGAAAAGCTTTTTTTTTTTTTTTTTTTTTCTTTTATCAGTTTGAAGCAAAAACAAAAATCTAAAATTTGCGATCAAGTGGTGGGGTCTAAGTCATTGTCATAGGGCCCAAAATTCCTGGCAGCGCCTCTGATAATCAGTGTTAAACCAGTAGAAAATCACAACAAAACCTCATCATTGCTAACAGTAGCAGCATAATTGTGAAGTCTAATAGGCTACCGTAATCATGTGATGCAGAAGGAACACACTGGGCTTTGCATGCCGTTTCATTGCCTAAAACTCTGAAATGAAAACAATCGGCATGTTTTGTAAAAACAACAAAAAATCACATAAACTCTGATATTTTGATATGAAATATCCAAGTATTGACTCAATACACTCATCCCTACCACTACATATAATTTAGTCCTGCAATGTTTAATTTGTTATTGAAATAAAGAAATTCTACACTGTGGGCAACACACTTCTACCTCACTCTGAGAGACCTGAAGTATACGGTCGGCATATTTAAATTTTATGTATGAACAGAATTTTAAAAAACTAGTTAAGGCCATTTAAAAAAACAAAAAAAACAGGCCTGTGCTGATATTTGTCAACAAAACAACCAAATGCATTTCTACATGACTTAGCGTCAGAGCATTGGGTTCATGGCTGAGTGAACTGCACGCCTTAAAGCCTGAATGAAGCATAAAAAGTTAATCAGAATGTGATTTTTGTTGCAGCATGACTAAAGCTGGAATCACTTTATGCATAATTTGGTTCAAATACTTGGTTTACTTATAAAGCACATTTAAAATGACACTATTGGCTGAATTGCTTCAGGTGGGTTACGCAAACTGAGCACAACCCAGTTGATTTGAATCTAAAAGATGCATTAAAGGGAAAGTAGGCAACAAAACCCAGTCTGAAGGATAATTGTTCTGCACCATTAAACGCTTTGCATGGTGTAGGTGGGACCTTGGCATGTAAAATTTGTTTTCTTATCCTTCATACAACCTGGTAGATTTCATTTAAAAGCCCTAAAGAACCACATGCTGTTCAGTCACAGTGTTTACTTTAGGGGAAAAATCCAGGAACACTTCATTTTGGTCTTATTCTGTTTTTCAGAAATGGTAATTTCCAAGTTTTTGAAAGAAGAACAACTTCGCCTGCAGAAGTTTGAGGAACTTCATGAGCCGTAACCTATAAATGAAGCATGGCTGCCCTAAAAGCAGTGATTAAACTACTGATAATGAACAGAAATAGCACTCACTGTCCAGCCATATACACATATTACTGCACTGTTTGTGTGCACATAATACAGTGTAACGTGTTGTGATCCAGTAGATCACGGAGAGCTCTCAGCAAAGAAATTATTATTTTTAATATTTATTTTCAACTGGAACACAGACATGACACGTGTCATGTCATTGCTGGCTCAAGGTTTGGCTTGACGCTAATGGAAGACAGGAGGACACAAGCGTTGGGGGTGAGAATCTTCATCATAGATTCAGCTATGTTCAGATGGCCTCCATGTGATTATTCAACTTTTATCGATGCATCCTTTTTTCTTGTCACAACTTGAACGCTTTTATTTTCCAAGTAGTAACGTGTAACATGGTTTCTCATATTTGTGGTGACAAACGACAGAAGAAAACTCGCTTCTCTGCCTCCACTATATTAAACCAAAACTGGAGTAGCATCAAATCCCAGCTGTCTGCACTTTTTCTTAGCGGATCTGTCTGTGAGCCGTTTTTCCTGGTCAGAGATGCCTATCGTTCTACTCACACTCACAACGGCCTTTGTGTTGTGCTCTTCTTCCTGTATTCTGTTCACTTGAACCAAACTGAGAGCTATGTTTTTTTTTGGTTTTTTTTTTTAAAATAGCGGACCAGAGTTCATTTGTGCATTCACATCTGCCAAAGTAACCAGACTTTGCAAATAAGCCCAACTATAGAGGCTTCTTCCCTTAACGCATTATATTATTCAGTTTTAATGTAAACATTTGGATATCATTGACATTCTAAATCATCCACGTCTGCATGGAAATCCATCTAAATAAAAAAAACCCAACTCCTCCCACCCGACAACGAGCCGCAGACGTTATTTCGGAGTGAGAGTTCTGTTCTGTGTTAAACGCAGGTAACTCTTTGGAAATCCTGTCCATAATGTCATCACTGATGATAACTTCACCCATCAACACATGAACAGGCTCCTCCACGTTGGAACTGCTGGTTGTTTAACTCTGTAGCAGTTTTCGTGGTTCCATTCGGGCGGATCTTAAACATTTTTTTAATGTCTATCACTAAGACATTAAAAACAGGAAAATGATGCTAAAATATTTTTTTAACCTAACTTACTATCATTGCCTGACGCTGATTGGCAGCAGCTATTGATGTTTCCACTTAGCTATAATATATGCATCAGAAATATTTTTTTTTTAAAAAGGGCAGGGGGGGGGGGTTTGAGGAAAAATGCATTGGTTTGTGATTTATCATCACAACTTCCTGCATCGCCACCTTTACACAGGATCCCTGCTCCTGCTAGATTTGTTGCTTATCTAATGTTTAAACAGTTTAATTTACCGAGAGATGGACTTAAATAGGACCTCGGTTTACACAAGATAATTGAAGATTAAGAGAATTATTGTGGAGCCTCAGCCCCTAAAGCTGGCAGTGGGCTGCAGCGATCACTGCTTCTCTTCCTGAAGTGTGGTCGGCCAGGTTTACAGGCTCCAGCTGTTTAATTTTGTACATGCTTAGGAACATCTCCAGGGAAATCCAAGTAGACCTTTTTGAGCTGCCAGAAATAGGTCACAGTATGAGGTGCAAAGATTTATGTGTTAGAAGTGACTGCAGCGTTGGAGCTCTGTGCCCTTTGTGACATTGTCTCATAACATCCTCAAATCTCAACCATTAAAACAGGTAAAAAGTTGTATTTTGAGATGCACTAAACAATGGTCAAAACAGATTTTTTAGGCTCCAGTTTTAGATTAAGGAGTTTGGTACAATTTCTAAAAATGTTTAATGGGTTAAAGATTTGTTAATATTTTTCCTAACTTGGACTGCCTGGTGTACAGTGAGCTGGTTAATTATAATGTATAGAAAAAAGAAAACCAAAATGGGAGAGGCGGAAGCTGGAGCTTATGTAGCACCTACGTGTTACGAATCAGAAAATAAACGAGTAAATTTACAGAAAAGGAAAAGAAAAATGACACAAAATAAATAGACACGCCAATTACAATATGAGCAACTTTTAAATGACTGTAATGTGCACATCATTAGTTACAACTCAAGATTTGTGGGATTTCAATTCTCATACTATATTTATTCATTTATTTTTGGCCATTTCTGTATTTTTTTATTTAAAAGTAGAGCTTGTTTCTGTCTGTCACAGCAGGGGAAGATATGCAGTGAATCTTTGCTTCTGACTAGACGTTGGGTTTATTAAAATATATTATTTATCATTTTCATCCCTCTCTTTAAACTGCATCTGGTGGTAAAGTGTGGTAAATGATTCTAATTTATTTTGTACATATTTGAACTGTGTTGTAATCTACGTTTCAGTCGGAGTAATTGGATATATAATAGTTTTGTTGGTTCATACATTTTTTTTTTTTTTTTTTTTTTACTTTGCCTAAACTGGTTCTCTAAATCCCTACAGAATACGTTCTAAATGGATCATAAATAAATTTTGACAAATTGGTTTTGACATTTATGTGTGATTTCCAGTTTTTATAATTGTCAACAATAACTCTTAAAAACACAACTGTCAATTTCAACTTTATTAGATTTTTTTCTGGCTATTACATTTTTCAGATATGTTTGTTTTTTGTTTTTTTAAGTAATAGGTATAAAAAAATAATATAAAAAAAAGAACAAATTTAAAATAATTTTATTATTGTTTCCAGAAAGTCTTCAGTATTCTTTATTACAAAAATAAAATTGTCATCAGCAAATGAAATCAATAATTGAAGACTAAAGTGTAGAACTCTGTGGCACCCCACACAAAACCTTCAAGAATTATTTATCAGTATTATTTATATGGACATATTGATATCTGTCTCTATATGACTCTGAAACCAGAAATGTTCCCTCTGATACTGTATTTATTTTATTTACAGAAGTAACTTGGAATGAACAGTGTCAAATGTTTGCTGGAGATCTAGAAATATTACAACCACTCTTCCAAACATTCATATTTCTATTACTTTATGCTTAAAAAATAATTCCACTCTTATAGTAGTTATTCAGGCTTGTCTAAAATGTGTGGAAACTAAAATAAAGAAGGACGAAAGTATTCGTTGGATTTTCTGGACATCTGCTGCTTTGAATTAGAAGCAAAAATCCATCGAATCTTTACATTAACCCCAAAAGCAAATTAAAAGTTACTAACTAAACCAATGTGACAGAATTATTAAACTGTTTATATATTGACTGAAATTGATCATTTAAAAACATTTGCTTCGTTCTTAAACATAATCTGTGAAGAATAACGGGTTAAACTGGTTTTTGTTCAGTTGTGTTATTTGTCTTGTCGTGGCACGTTCGTATCCGACTGCTTTTGTCTCGTTACTTAACTGGCTTTTCTTTTTCTGTAGCATTTTGCCACATTTGACACAAAAACGAGCTATAATTAAAAATTATCTTAATATTGAAGTGTTAAAATAATCTTGTAACATACATTTGAATCAGTTATAATTATTTTATTCCCCTTTTTCTTTGTTTTTGCAGAATTCCATCCGACACAATCTCTCCCTCCATAGCCGTTTTGTGAAAGTCCAGAATGAAGGAACAGGAAAAAGTTCCTGGTGGATGGTCGACCCAGAAGGTGGAAAAGGGGGCAAAGCCCCCCGACGACGGGCTGTTTCAATGGATAACAGTAAGTACATCAAAGGAGCTCGGGGACGTGCCACCAAGAAGAAAGCCTCTCTGCAAGCCGCTCAGGACGGCAGCTCGGAGAGCTCCTCCAGCCTCTCCAAGTGGACGGGGAGTCCCACCTCCCGGAGCAGTGACGAGCTGGACGCCTGGACAGACTTCCGCTCCCGGACCAACTCCAACGCCAGCACTCTCAGCGGCCGTCTCTCTCCGATCCTGGCTAATCTTGAGTTGGATGAGGTGCCTGATGATGATTCTCCTCTCTCCCCAATGTTGTACTCCAGCCCCAGCAGCATGTCCCCGTCCACAGGCCCCACGGGACTCTCTGACCTCGCAGGTACCATGAATCTCAACGACGGGCTGTCGGACAACCTGATGGATGATCTTTTAGACAATATCAGCCTGACGGCATCTCAGCAGCCTCCTCCTGGAGAAGAGGTCACCGGAGCAAACAGCCAGGGGAGCTCAGTGTTTACCTTCAGCTGCTCAGGAACTGGTCTGGGTAGTCCGTCTGGCAGCTTTGGGTCCAATCCTCTTTTCAGCCCTCCGTCCATCACAAGTTTGCGCCAGTCGCCCATGCAGACCATCCAGGAGAACAAGCAGACAACTTTCACGTGCATTTCCCACTTCAGTGACCACCACACCCTGCAGGATATGCTGAGCCTGGACTCCCACAGCCATGTCATGCTCACCCAGTCCGACCCTCTGATGTCACAGGCCAGCACCGCCATCGCCCTTCAGAACTCGCGCCGAAACGCCATGCTGCTCCGCAAAGATCACATGCTGGTGAACCACACCAGCGCAGGCCAGGCCCAAAGCTCTTCAGTGCCTGGTTGGCAAGCTGGCTTGTCAACCGCTGACAATGACGCTGGCCACCCCGAAGCCAAGCCGCCGCACCTGAAGTCTCCCGGTAAAAACGCTCCTATGCAGCTCAGCTCTGGCTTGTCTGGCCAGGACCGCTTTTCTACCGACCTGGACCTCGATGTGTTCAACGGCAGTCTGGAGTGCGACATGGACTCAATCATTCGCAATGAACTGATGGACGCAGATTGCCTGGACCTGAGCTTCGACGCTCGCCTCACCTCCACCCAGAACACCAACAGGAATTCAGGAAGCTTCTCCAGCTCGAAGCAGACATCCTCCCAAAGCTGGGTGCAAAGCTGAGAAGCAGCCAGCATGAATAAAGAAAACAAAAGGTTGGGGGTGGGGGGAGGGGTGTAAATTTGGTTTCACTGTTCTCCATTCTGCAACTAGAGGGAAAAAAAGTGTGTAAAAGTGTATTTATGTAGTATTTTCTTCCATTAATTTTAATGTGAGGCATTAAGTTCAGTACTGTATTTAAGTGTCTGAGACACAGAATGGTGTCTTCGCTACGAAGAAAAAAAAAAAAAAGGAAGAGAAATCTTTAAAAAGATCAAAGCCTGGTTGTTGGTTAAAAACAGGACAGACTGAAAAGTACAGGACGTCTCGGGAAAACTAAAAGGAAAGCATCGACTCATGCTAGTCTCAGGGAATCGCTCATATCACAAAGTGATAACACAAAACTGAAGATTACTATGTTTCCATTATTGTGTTTCCCTTCTCCTTTCACCCACCTTTCAGAACTAAACCAACCTTTTTTGCCAAACCAGTCGTCAGGTTGGTGGCTGACGGCCTGTTTACAGAAAAAGCTGCAGAGAATGTTGCATCATTACATTCGAGTGGAGGATACTTGATGAGTTTTGTTTTTCGCGTTCCTGTGAGAAGACGTTAACGAAGTGGACTAGAAATTTCCAACAGCCGCTCGTCCTCATCGCTGCACCGAGTCGCACACCAAATACCAGTCTGTTACATACGTGATCAACATGTGAATGGATCTTCATTGTGTGGTTTTTGTATGTTTTTTTTTTTTTTCCTGCAGAGTTTGTGATCTTAGTGACATTACTGTGAATTTCGTTCCTTCTGAAGAGGTGCATCACTGAAGTGTTAACAAATGATGTTTCTGCTGCGGATTCCTGTTCACCGTTTTTCCATCCTCATCTTCCATTTACCGCTCTATACACAGAGATAAGGATGAAATTAAAGACATGATTTAGCTCATCTTCGCACCGTTAACATAACCAAACCTCTAGAACCTTTCAGAATAAAATAACCTCTCTTGAGCACTCTATTGCAAAAGATTCATTAAAAAGGAGTTCTTGGTGCTATACATATGACGATAGCAGGGAGTGGCCGCAGCGTCTGGAGCCTCTCCCTTGTTATCAGCACTCTTGCAGGTGCTCGGGGAAAAGGGTTTTCAACCTTGTGAGATGAAAGTGTGTGTGTGGTACTTCAGAGCCATTTTTTGTCATTAAAGGAAAAAAAAAAAGCAGTATTTTAAATCTTGCCAAATTTTTTTCTGCTTTTAAGATAAGTGGATATAAGTGTGTAGCTATTAGGAACCAGTGTTATAAGGGTTTAAGGACAAATAGCAGCACAGTTTTTGTAGGAACAGCGGGATAAATGTTTTGAAGTTTACATTTTGGTTTTGCTTTAAGAACTGTAAGCAGATATTGTCCTTTTTAGCTAAATGAAACCATTTTAAAATGCCTTTTTTTTTCTTTATTCATTTAAATTGGGCTTTCAGCCCCACTTCCCTGGATTTTTAGTGGATTGCATCTGTACAAAAGCACTTTTTTATACTCTACTCAAATTAGTCTCCATTTGACCATTCGTCAGAATTGAAAGTTTACATTTTTACATTAGTGTTTGCAAAATTTTTGCACATCTTAAGCCCCATTAGCTTAACTCTTTATTTACCCTTCCCCTTATGACCACTACCAAAAGAAATGACCATGCTTCCAAATAAAATTTCTGTTGCCTCTCTGTTGGTGGCTTAATCCTTTTCTCTTATATTTACTCACTGCCAATGTCCACATTTTGTTTGTTCTGCTTGCTCCTACAAAAAAAGAAAGAAAAAAGAAAAAAGGCCATGGAGTTGGCATTGCCAGTTGTAATTCCTCTTTGTCTTTTGCTATAATATAATCAGCGATGGTGCATGTAAATAAAGCTTAAGAACGACTGAAAATCTCCATGTACATTTTTTCCTGCTTCCATCCCAGCTACAGACTTGACTCTGCAGAGCACCTTGAAGGTGATTTGCTATTGGAAAAATCACATCACACGCTAAGAACCAATCATACACTGTATCCAAGAGGCATGGACCTGCTGAGATTAAGTCCTGGTTTTTGAATGTGGGTGCTGCTGAGGTGGGCGCTTCTCAACAACTGAACCGCAGCGTCTGATTTGACATTTTAATACCGCATATTAGGATTTATTGTTTGCTCTGATGGGAATCTAAGAAGCCTGCCAGCACCAAGAAGAGTAACTCCAGTGAAATATTAGAGCCCTCTACAGCTCAAATGCGGCAACCGTGTGCAGATGAATGGCAGGAAATAAAAAGAGGAGGCCCAGCTGGATGCGTCTTCATGACTGCAGTGCAACAAAGCAGCACAGAGGCAGAGATTTAGCAGCACTGTTCAGGGAGAAAATTGGGAAGAATAGATTTCCACATGGAACAGGGACCCCCGGCTCCCACAGGTTTGTTGATCATTACTCCAGGTGACGTCTGTTGTTGATCCAAAAGGCATCGCTTACACGTTAATCTGACACTGAATAGCACAATGTGTTTCAGAGATCACATAGTCAAGAAAGGAGCAGAAAAAACAAACTGTTAAACTTATTAAACTATCTCCCAACTTTTGCAGCTGTTGTTTATGTATGTAGAGATCTTGATATTTCAGTTTTAAATTTATTCTGAAATACTAAAACTTCTGCAAGCAGAAATGTTTTGTTTATAAAAGAACAAAAGGTTCTTTTTGCTTTATTGTAAAATATAAGCTTGAAATATTTTCCACTTTGCACTTTAAGTTGTGTGGTTTACCAAAACACCTTGCAAAAGTGTTCAACTCCATATTTTTTTCCCATTTTGTTGCCTTAAAATCTCAAAATGGATGTGTTTGAGAATTTTCTATCATTATCTTATTGTGGAAAAATGTGTTTGAACTTGGTCACATTAGAAAGATAAATAAATGAGAAATCATTGCTTTAGTTGCAATAATATGAGACCTTTATTCAAAACTCTCAAAGCTGTTCAAACACCCAGATAATGCAGTTTAAAACAAACCACATGTGCATTTACCTTATAGACTCAAATGGGTGAAGCTCACTTCATGGTTTACATTGCATGTTTTCATAAAACAACAAGAAAAGCCCAAATGTATCAATACAGCCTGATATCCACTTAAACTTCTCTCATTCAGTTTCCTGTTCTCTGTCGACATATCTGAACATGTCAGAAACTGTAACTGAGAAGCAGTCCTGTAAGCTAATGGGTTGACTGATTAAATCATTTGCAGGCTGTTTATTTACTTTATCTGATAAAAATGACCTTTCAGGAAACTGAACTGATTTCAGCTTCACCAGCGCATGCAGCCGTCTTCCAGAAAGCGTGCAGAAGGATGTTTTTCTCACACCTCCACAGCATTGCAGCACCAGGGAGCATGGTGGCTAATCTGATTTCTCTTCCCATACTGGGACAAAAATGGCAGTCCAGTTAAATGACTGAACTCCAACCAGCTAAACTCAGCTGTATTGTTAACGTTATCTCTATGAGCGCAGCATCCACACAGTAAAGTTTGGTGGTGATTGCTTCAGCTGCAGGGGAAGTTAAATCCCTCGACAGCCAGTTAAATAAAAAGCCAGTACTGTTTTAGTTCATTCAATATTGGCAAATGTCAGTTTTCACATTTGTGCATTTAATTTGTTATAAACTTTAAAACACTACTGACTGTTCACAAATCCCAGAACGATTTGGGCCCAGAACACATCTGTGATAAGTTCGGAGAATATAAACCAAGCAGACTCAGGTCAACTAGTCCAGACCAGAGTCCAGACAAGAGTCCAGACTAAACATAGAGAAGCAGTATTTGGCTGTTATGCTGCAAACAAGTGGAACAAACTGCCAGTGGAGATGAAACTCACCCAGACACTTTTAAATACATGTTAAAAAGGTTTCTTTTCTCATTCTCATCTGCTTGAAATCTGCACGGTAACTTTTAACTGATTTTGCCTTTAATTATTTCAATTAAATTCATTATTTTATTGTGATTTTTGCTATTTGTTGTCTTTTTTTGCTTCTTGACACCATCAGTGATGATTTTAATGTTTTATTTAAAGCACTTTGACTTGTCTTGTGTGAAAGGTGCTCTACAGATAAACTTTCCTAACATTTACAAAGGCTGATACTCTTGTTTTAAATAATAAACATCTTGCAAGTTTATTTGTTTAAATTTCTCTTGATTTGTTTCAGTTCTGTTCCACTTCCTAAAGATATTTCCTTCTTTTGTGTGGAGAGGCAACGCACGCTGAGCAGAGGCCTGCAGACAAGTCTGAAAGTTCACATCAGTTTTATTCAGTTCGAGGCAGCCGTACATGATTGCATTTTTCATTTGAAGTGTTTTACTCCCCTAGAGTTTCTGTTTCCTCCTGCTCTCAGGTGGCTGAAGCTCTGCCTGCTCAGTCTCAAGCTGA
Organism: Telmatherina bonti; assembly: GCF_933228915.1. Classification (NCBI taxonomy): domain Eukaryota; kingdom Metazoa; phylum Chordata; class Actinopteri; order Atheriniformes; family Telmatherinidae; genus Telmatherina; species Telmatherina bonti. The sequence continues at coordinate 25,074,834 of NC_136631.1, read as the reverse complement.
CATCATGCAGAGAGAGCTGGAGAGCTGCATGAGTTTTGAGTACACACCAGACAGTCTGCCTCTTCTACTGCATGAGAACAAACACTCACTTTCAGGAAACTTTTTTTTATTCTTTATATATCTTTCAAGGCATGTGATCTTTCAGAGTACTGCAAAGAAAAAGAAATCTGATACATTTTTTTAGATTGTTTTTTCCTCTTTGTTTGTTTGGGTTTTTTTTTTGTTTTTTTTAATTTGAACAACACTTAAATCTAGCAGACCTTCCAGCTTTATTTCTACATGCTTTCTGAAGGTCTGTTCAGGGTTTGACAACATATGTCCATTTTTAGGATATTCTATCCTTAACAATACCAAACAAATATATTTTCCTGGCTAATAATAGTATTATTGTCTGATTTATAGACTGACAAAAAGGGAAGAGAAAAATCCCATCTACTATGATCAAATCTTAACTAAATGCAATGAGATGTCTGAAAGCTTTCTGCACATTTATTCAAATGAGCTCATATTTGATCCTAATATTTCTTCTTTGTCTTACTGTAAATCATCAACTGCTTTTTTTCCTTCTTTCTTTTCTGCTTCAAATAAACTTATTTCTTGTTTTGCCATTTCTTCCCACAGTTCTACACAGGCAGATCATACCACCTGGCTCAGATCAAATACCTGCTCATGCTGAGATGGAGGAGATTTTGCCGCCACAACGCTGTGATTGTGACTCTGTTTCGTCATTACAAGGTTCTGATGTCATCATGCAATAAAACCAGAAAGGAAAAAAGATTCTGTGACAAAAGCTCTAAAGGTTTATTATGTGCCGATGTCTAGCAGAATATCACACTGAGTTTTAGAGTGATATTCTCATCACGAATAACTGGAAAAAAAAACCTGTGCTTTCACTTAAATTTAAAAAGACAATAAAGATGCTTCCTGTGTGTTCTTGATGCAGTTTTTCTTACCATTTGCTGATATTAAATTGCACCTTTAAATGTCTGCTCTGCTGTTTGTAACCTGCCTGAGCCGTCTCTACTACTAGGGAATGTCATCCTAAAAGTATTGACTGTTATCTAATTGCTGTTCACAATTTTTGGCCATTTCACCATTGTTAATATATTATTAAGTTTCATCTGAGCTATTTGTTAAAAATTAACAAATAAACAAACAAAAAAATATTCTTAGAGATTGTCCAAAAGAAAAGAAAACATGCAAAGAAACACTTTTCTTTTTCTTTTTTCTTAGTGTGAAGTCTAAAGGGTTAAAAAGCTGAGATGATGTTGTTTTTCTTCACAACTGTCGTGACACAAGAAGTTTAATTATAATTTCTCTTATATGCAATATTACACACTCGGCTTCAGTGTGTGGCAAAAATCTGTAACCCTAAGACGTCTAACATGCTCAAACATCTCACTTCAACATCCAACTACAGTCAAGCTCATCTGGATAGCTACAGTCTGGTTATATGGAAATAACTTCACAAAGTGAATCTTTGAGTAAAGCTTTTGCATTTACACCTTCCTGGCAGATTAGTCTTCACTGATCGATGTGTTTTCTTGTTTCCTCTCAGGATCAGATGGTGAATTTGACGTGTGAATATCAGGACGCAGTTCAGAGAGACTGTCAGCGAGCAGAGAGAAGGTCCTGACCGGCCGTGGAAACCCTGTAAACCTTCTCACTCAGGACGATGTGGTCATCTACCTGCAGTGGCTGGTTTGCCGTCTGCACTCTGTGCAGACCATTCACCATTTCCTGAGGGTGAAACTACTTTTACAAACTCTATCAGTTGCCTTTGGTGTTTTCTTTTTTTGTTGTTCTTTTCTTGCCTGAACTGATTGTATTGCTCTAATTTAAACCACGTCAAATTATAATTCATTGTTCATCTGTACTTTCCATCTGTTATATTCATCTGGGAGTTACTAAAATTTCAAGTTTAATTCCCATTTTTCTTGTTAAAATTAGCCATCCCAGCAATAAAAAAGCTCCTGAATTCTGAACAAACCTCTAACATGCCTTCATTTGGGTTGTAGTTGATGGTTTCCTGAACCATCTCTCGGTTCTTGATCCCTCTCCAGACTCTAGATGGGATTCAGGTCTGTTCTTTAAAAGAAATTGACATTGTTTTCTGTATCTTGTCTACAGTGTCGTAGATGTTGGCACTGCCATGTTTTTTTATTAGTATTTCCTTTTTTTTTTTTCTATTCAGATCCAATGCTCAGAGTTCATGAAGTTTCCAAAAGTGGAAAATCTTCATGATTTCTACAGTTTCCAGGAGCATTTGTCCATGTCCAGGACCACAGAGGGTTGTACATCATGTATGACGTGGCTCTGATGGACCTGAAGGAGCTGACGAAGGAGCTTCTCCTCATCGGTTCACATTTCATCCTCAAAAAGGGGCTGAAACAAAAAGAGGCTATGAGGGCACAGCTGATGTCGACCGAGTTGCTCTTCTTCTTCACTTGTGGACGTGTGAGACAGAGTTTCTGGAGTGCAAAATGCAGGTAGAGAGGTGAAAAGGAAAATTGATCTTCTGTTGGTTTTCTGTGACTTCCAATGGAACATCCAGCATGCCTGATAAATCAACAGGAGAACCTGATCCATTGATTTAATGAGGTTTTTTTTATGATCAATTCTCAATTTTTTGGGACTGAAACAATCCTGTTTTTACATCTCTCAGCTCATGAACTGTTACTATGAGGCCTACCAGCATGCAACAGGGACTGAGGAGAGGTTTAAACTAGCCCAAGTCATCACTGACATCATGCACATGAGACCACAGCTGGACATGGAAAAGGATTACTTTGTTCAGACCTACAGAGCGGAAATCAGCTGCCTGCAGAACCACCAGCAGCTCATTCAAAGGATTCTGGGCGATCAGGTGAAAACACAAAAAGCTGCTAGAATAAATGAAAGACCACTGATGTCAACATGTGTGCAAAATTGTTTTATTATGTGCTCTTAAAACCTCTTATTTCCCTGCTGGGTTTATGTTTCTTTGCAGCCCTAACACTGGTGAACGTTTTCCCTCCTTGAGGTCCACCCCTCTCTCTGTCAGGCCTCTGCAATCTATCAAGGCTTAGTTCAGGCTCACGCTGAGCTCTGTCAGCTTCACCGGGCCACCAGCAGCACTGACACACTCTTACTGCAGCAGAAGCTGCTACAGCAGGCTCTGCAAAGCTGGGATGGCCTGCCTACAGCTCTCAGATCCAAAAAGATGTAAGTTTTCTTCTTTTCTAGGAGGTCTGTTACGATTCTGTCATTTTAAAGCCGTGAAGCAGTTTCACCAAATCCCTGTTTCTCTCAGCTGTTTTCAGACGTGTTTTTTGATGACCCGCTGCTGGTCCAGAGGGTGGGCATCTCAGCGATTAAATCTGCAGAGGAGAAGGACATGAAAAGGGGAAAAGAGAAAATGTAGTACGCAGTGGAAATGTTTTCCAAGCTGTTGGAGCTCAGTATCGTCCGCCATCGCCTGCTGGAAGCAGCATCAGAGCCCGCACATCTGGCAGAGGTAATAAAACACCTGCTTTGTTTTAGCTCTAACTAATGTTCATTCCTGCAAACATGACCATTTTGTTAGTGTTTACTTGTGCTGCATATTTCTATTGTTTATTTGACACAATGGACAAAACTTTCTGAGTCAGAAAGATGTAACTCATTCTGTAATGAAGCATCTAGCTGGGTACCAACTTTTAGTAATTGATCTCTTAACAGAAATGGATGTTGTTGTTGTTTTTTGTTTTAACAGGTTGTATAAAAATGTGGCATCAGAGCTCAGCTACAGTGATTGCCACTTGTATCTGAGGCCGCTGCCGTTTGAGGTCACCAAACAGCAGAGACCTGCTTTCATCACAGCCATACTGGATGATGACGTCTACGTGGACAGGTATGAATAATACACAACCCACTCTTGTGATTAAACCTTTTTGTAATGTTCAGTCACATGAAGGGGAAATATACACTGTCTGTAAGAGAAGATCATTAACGAACAATATTTGTTGAAGTACTGTATTAAAGGTCAAACATAAAACCACTGTGACAAAAAACATAGAATCATCAAGATTGTAGGACGTTTATATGGTTTATTTATTCTGAAAACATTTTTTTATATCATGTTTTTTTGACTTAAAAAATTAAGAGGAAACTATTTATTCAGGTTAAGTAGATTGGGGGGGGGGGGGGGGGGGGGGGGGGGGGGGGGGGGGGACAAACATCCTCAAAACTGTACTGCAAAGGTTGCACCATGCAGCTGAGACGTGTAGTTTCACATTGATTTAAATGCGAGCAGCTGACTAGCTCCTCACGTTTTATTAAATGGTTGTGACTTCACATCTATGGTGATTACTAAAACATGGTGATCTCCTTTACTTTGCAAACTATATCTGTTATTAAGAATATTAAGTATATCTATTATTTAGAAGAATAAACACAGCAGTGCTGTTAAAAAGACTATTTAACATAAAAGGCTCAAATAACTGACTATTAGTACAGGTTAACTATTAACCAACTGTTAAATAACATTGCCTTGTTTATAACAAACGTATACAACTATATATTGTTTACAAATATCTAACTTGACACTGAACAATTAAAGTAAGGCACATTTTATTTAGATGAAACTATGTGTTTTAATATTCCCCTCATCTATTCTCTCTCTCTCTCTTTCTCTATACATACACACACACATATATATATATATATATATATATATATATATATGTATATATATATATATATATGTATATATATATATATATATATATATATATATATATATATATATATATATATATATATATATGTATACATATATATATATATATATATATATATATATATATATATATATATATATATATATATATATATATATATATATATATATATATACATACATTTAGAATTAAGAAGAAGACAGATACACATGTGCAAACATATAAAATATATAAATGTATAAAGGTGACTTTGTGAGTCAGTGGTTTGGGGTTGATGGAAGATAAAGGAGCATGGATTTTATTATCTTTAGAGTAAATGTTCTGGTGTTTTGTAGTTCAATCAGTTGTAGTTTTGTAGTTCAGGCCAAGGTAATTTTACAAGATGGTGATAAATTCATTCAGTCATTTTCTATACCCATTAATTGAGGTCAAGTAATCCTGTAAAGATTATATATAAATAGTAATAAAAGGACACTGAAACCTGATTGGTGAGGAGTTGTGTTGGGTTTCTTTTCAGTGGTGTGTTTGACAAACCCCAAATGTTCATCTGTCAAATAAAAAATATATATTGTGTCATAACTATGTTTTATGAAATCATTAAAGTGTTGCAATATTTTTTGGTAACAGTTGAACAACTTTGGCAAGAAGTTCTCCAATAACATGTTTAATTCTCTGTGTGCATCTCTGCCAGAAGAACAGTAAACCACATTTGCATAGAAATAAGGGCTTTCTACTTCCTGCAGGTTCACCTCATCTCACCTGCCTCTGAGCATCCAGGAACTAGACCACAACCAGATCGGAAGGTTTAGCTTCAGCTCAGAAGAGGAAGTAATCCACGTATGACCGAATGTCACCCAGAGGTTAAAAGATTTTGCACGAAAGAAACAATAAATGTCACTTCTCTTACCTTTTCCCAGCTCATGAACAGTCCGAGTATGGAGTACCTGCAAGTGACTCTGGCCTGTCAGGTGGCACAAAAAAATGCCTTAATGCCTTATATATATGTATATATATATATATATATATATCTTTATATTTCTCTGATGATCAAGGTTAAAGTCTTACATAAAAACAAACAATGAAAGTGTCAACATATATAAATTTGTGTTGCAGAAATTTGCATTAACAATAAAAGATAGAATGAATTAATTCATTGCTCTTGTATAAAAATCTCAGATCTAATTATCTTTTAAAAGTGACTGAGCCTTAGGTTGAAAACGCTTCATATCAAACTGTGTATAAAGTATTAAAGCATGAAAATGCAGCGTATTATGCAGATTAATCCATTCTAAGATGTATTTATGCTTTCACTTGCAGCTAAAAAAGATAAAATACATCTAAAATGGTAAACAAAGAAGTTTTTAAACGATCCTGTTTGTTTTCGTGTTGTTTCACAGACTGAGAACAAAGATGTAACATTTAGAGTCGATGCTTACAGCCTGCAGCAAAAAACAAACTCTTTACCTTCCAAATCCTTCAGGAAAAATCTCACTTCCACTTCAACAAAGAAGAGGTGATTTTCTCCTCTCTAAGAACAAAGAACACTGGTGGTGGTTAGCATTACTTGTCCGCAGGTTTCTTTTTAAAATAAAAAAAGTTTTGTTTGTTACAGTAGAGCCTTTGTGTCCATCCAGCTGGAAAAAGCAGGTCTGCGTGATGAGATGCTGAATTTATTTGTGAAGAGTAAACAGGCCATGGGAGGTTTTTATAAAAACCCCGGTGAGCTGGTCAAGTGCAGGAAGAATAATGCAATTGGCTGCTCAAAATGTGAAATGGATTCCTCTCCCTCTTCAGCAGGAAGCAGCAAAGATCAAAAGAAGACTCATAATCGACTTTCTAAGAAAGTATGTTCGTGAAAATAGTCCCATAATAGTTTTAATTTTGTAATAAATTTGCTCAAGATTATATCAAAAAGTAAAACCAGCATCCACTAATATGTCCACAGATTTACAACACAGATATCACAGCACTGCATGAGAGCCCAGATTGTTGCATTTTACTCCAGCTTATCTTTCCTTCTGGAGGACATTCCCTCCATTCATCAGTCCCGTTTCACACCTGGACGAGTCCAAGAGGTCAATTCGGATTTAAAAGCAGACTGTTCTGATATTAGGTATGAACACATTTATTCTATTCTATTCTATTCTATTCTATTCTATTCTATTCTATTCTAGTCTAGTCTAGTCTAGTCTAGTCTGTTCTATTCTACAGTCATTTAGCAGATGCTTTTTAGGGAAAAACATCTGCGACTTACATCTGAGAGTGAGAGCAACACAATCAAGAAATCAAACAGTGATGATTAAATCAAACCGATTTAAAGCTGGTTTTAATGATAAATAAAATGTGTTTTTACTGATATGTTAATAACAGCATCAAACAGGGCAGCTGTTGAGTGCAGATGGCAAAACTCTCCTCAACCTGTGGAACATACCCCACGTCACTGAAGTCCTTCACATGTTCACAACCCTGGATGCTCAGGTGAGAACGAAGCACTAAAAATACTGATGTTAATACTACGGCAGCGCAGTGAGAGATGCGTTGAACTGCTTTCACTTTCAGGCTGTTCTTGAGAGTGTTGCTAATTTTAAAACCAGCCTTCCAACACAGAGCAGAGAAACTTTAAGAGAACGCTTCAGTGCTTGTTTGTTTTCATGTCTGTCCAAACTTTCTTCACTTCACTGTCACGTCGTTCTGACAGTATTTAAAATTAAATTGTTAGTTTTTATCTGTTTATTGGGATTGATATTTAATTTTATTACTTTGTATTTATTGATATTTTAGTATTGTCACATTATTTTTGTTTTATTCTGTGCAGCACTTTGGAAACTGTTTACGGTTCAAAAATGTGCAATATAAATAAAGTGGATTGGATTGGAGAGGGTGTCTCAGTTTAGACTGCAGGCCAGTTAGTAGAATCTGGATTATTCTACAATGGAGCCATGCAGTTTATGGTTTATTCTTGTCTTGCTGAAATATTCAAGGCCTTCCTTGAAAAAGGCATCACCTGGATGAGCAGTGTTACTCTAAAACCTGCGCCTTCCTTTTCAGCAATGATGACGCCTTTCTGGATGTGCTACAGTGCTGCCAGACTTACAGGCACTAAAGTACCCCATACACTGGAGTGCTGAAAGTCCCATGGTGGATGGTCCCCTTTCCACTTTGAATAAAAACATGGCACACATTGTTTCCAGAATGAATTTTATATTTTATATTTCTATTTCTACAGAAGAGTTTCCCACTTTAGTTCATTTTAAATGAGCTTTGTTCAGACAAGAATAATGTTCACTTCTTTGTGTAATTAAACTTTAACTTGCATATGGGAATAACAGCGAACTGTGTTTATAGAACCGTGTGCTCCTGAACCCAATCGGCAAGTTTTATGACTGATTCATGCGTGTTTTTGATGTAGTGCTTCCTGAGGCCCCTACAGATGTTTGGCCATATCCCACAGAGATTTCTTCAAAAGTCTTTTGATGATAATATGTTCTGTAGAAAATGGAAAATTTAAAGTTTTACATGAGGAAACATTATTATAAATTGCTCCCCAGTTGTAAGCTGAGGTTTTTTTTCTGACAGCTGGATCTTCGCCTATCGTTTTTGGCTCTCGGAGATGCACTTTTTTTTTTTTTTTTTTTTTTTAACCCAATCCTCTCGCCTGTTGTCAGTTCATTTAATATGTTTTCTTTTATTCATTCATTCATTCATTCATTTTCTGAACCGCTTAATCCAGTTCAGGGTCGCGGGGAAGCTGGAGCCTATCCCAGCTGGCTTTTGGGCGACAGGCAGGGTACACCCTGGACAGCTCGCCAGGCCTTCACAGGGCATGTTTTCTTTTAGGAACGCTCATTTTTCCAAACATTTGTTGCCCTGTTTCAATTTTTTTTGTCATTTCCATCAAGTTCATGATGTGTTCACTTTCAGCTTTTCCCGTGTTTTCAGTTCATTTGCATTCATTTCACTTTACACACCATTAAAACATTTTTAATTCAGACTGTAAACCATAGTACAATTTTCCTTTTTAAGTATTTGTGCTTCCATAATTCTTTTGCAAAACTCTGCTAAATAAAGACAAGATTTTTTTGGGAGTTTTCTGTTATTAAAAGTTATTATAGGTTATAAACAAAAACCTTTTAAACCCCATTTAGCTAAATGTTTATCAGCCTTTGTTATGACATTTACACATCTTCATCTTCAGAGCAGCCGAACCTCAAAGTTTTCCTGAAACAATAAAATTTGCTCCAGATCAAGTTAAATACTGAATAATCCAGTCCAGAGCAGTCAAGACATGATGCAGCCCTTGGTGCTTTTCTACCTTTTCAAGATGGAAATAGCCCTCCATGTGATAATCACTATAAGTTAAAAGACAAGAGGTCAGAAATCTCTGTCTCCTCTTTTTGTTTTGTGCAGGAATGGAGCTGCAGGAGATCCAGCAACTTGTCAACTGTTTGTCAGATCCCAGCAACCCAGAGTGTGTCGGCCGCCTGCTGCAGCTGCGCAGGCTGGTCGTCCTGCTGCAGTTTGATATTACAGTCAGAATCTTCATCAGGTATGATGTCCCGGTACAGCAGGGGTGTCCAAGGTTGGTCCTTGATGCCGAGGGCCTCTGTCTTGCTGCTGTTTTGACTTTTTCCTGCAGCACACTTGAAACAGATTGATGGGTATACATGCTTAGGCTCTTAACAGACTGTTGAGCCGGGAGAAATCTAAAGCCTGCAGGATTATGGCCCTCGAGGACCAGAGCTGGAAACCTATGTGGTACAGTTTATAGCTTAAAGACAGATGTAGAGATTTTTCTCTTCTTGTTGAAAAGCAATCAATCTTGAAGCAAATTCAAATCTAATTGTTCTCCTAGTTTAATCTAATATAGGAGTTAAAGCCACTTTAAAATAGTGTGCATATATTAAAAAAAAAAAAAATCTTGTCTGTATGTTCAGAGAGGCGTTTCTCTCCTCTGGTGATGTTGCTTCGTATCAGAGTGTGAGGGACAACATGGTGACTGCTCTCCCTCTGCTGAGTGACAGTCTTTACAAAGTCACGCCTGCCAGGTAGTCACGTTACCCCACCATGAACTAATTCCCTTTATGATGAGCAGAAACACATTAGAATAAGGAGAAATTATATTTATTTCTGTCGCTTCGTCTGCTGCAGGCACAGACGATGTAACCATGGAGGAGTTTCACAGCCTGCCACGGGCTGCTGCCGCTACACATTTGGGATGTCCCACCTATTGAATACTGCATGCAGGTTCACCAGCCAGCATGTCTTGGCTTTTGCACTGTTAATGGCAGTGGTGACATTTCCTGTAGCTGTTTCTAAATGATGTTCAGTCTAATTGACTTTTCCCCTGGCATCAGCATTAATGAACAACCTTTAAACGGCCCTACTGAGCTCAAACAGCAAGATTATCTTTTTTTATGATTATATACTTGTTTTTTTAGTTTAAATGTTTCTTTAAACTATACATTAATATGACTGGATTACAGATAATACAAAGAATTTGTGTGTGCGTGTGTGTGTGTGTGTGTGTGTGTGTGTGTGCGTGTGTGTGTGTGTGTGTGTGTGTGGTGCATTTGCTTGCAGCTCTGTTTGTGTGGTCTGAGCAGCCGCAGCAGACTGCAGCCCAATGCTGCAGTCCTCGGTGCGTCGCTGCTCATGGAGGACGTCCTGAACAGTGGAAAGAAGGCAGAGCCTGTTCGTCTCCATAGCAACAAGGAAGAAATCTGGCCGCATTTGAAGTCTGACAAAGTAAATGACTGGAAAACAAAACCGCCAGGTTTATCTGTGGAAACAAACACAAGTCATGATATGTTGTTTAAAAAAAAACTGTCTTTACTGCAGAGGCAGAGAAGCTGCACAGAAATGAAGGTAGAAGAGAGGAAGACAGAATCCTCCGCTCCTCTTCAGGATCCAATAAGAGCCCAAACTGTGCTCAGAGGTTTCCTCCTGCTGATGAAGCAGCTGGAGGTGTTCAAGGAGAACTGGACTTGGAGACGTCTGGGCGTCCAGACGTTCACCTCACCTGCTTTATATCAACAGTTTGTGAACTTTTGCAGGTGATGAATGTTTGCTGTGGGCCAGAAGTATCAGAAATCAGGCATTTACACTACGAAGTAATAATAATCCCTCTCTTATAGCCATTAGCTTGCTATTGTGGAGCATATCTTCTAGAAATGTAAAACATTTTATGTATTCTGTCATAATTTGAAAAAGCCACATCTTCTTATGAAGATGATTAAATGGACCTTGTAGCATTTAACATTAACTGTTAGGGTTGAGATGCTTTCGTCCCGATTCAATTTGATTCTGATCTTTTGGCTGCTGATTCGATTTAAATTGTAATTCTCATGATTCCTCAATATTGGTGATTTTTGTAGACTAAAAACAACAAAAAATGTACAAAACCTTTTTTACTCGTTATTTTTCATGATTTTGATTAGAAAAAAACAACACAGTAACCAGACCATCATTCAGCTGCTTTAATGCCCAACAAGACAAGTAAATTTTATAATGGATTATTTTAATTCATTTGAGAAAAAAAAAAAAGAATTAACAAAAAGATTTATTTTGAAATTCTGAAGCAAAAAAAAATTAGATTTTTTTTTTTTTTTTATTCAACTTCCCACCCCTAATAACTATATACTCTTCATCTGAAGATCCAAACTGGGGTTGTATTAATCTGTTTGATCCCATTTTAAATTGGTTGCACTTTCTTTCCAGAGCTGAAGTCTTTTATCCTAGTATGAGAGTCCTGGCTCAAAAGATGGGTAAAGAGCAAGACTGTCTTAATCCCTGGTGGGAAGTCTCTACTGCCTCCACCTGGAGCTGCAGAGGTTGATGTGAAAGCCTGCCAGGTTGCAGTCCCGCCAAAAACGTAACAATTATGTCCTCGTGTGTAAAAGCAAGACTTCACATTGTTAAAAATCTGTTTCAGCTCCACCTGCTGATGGAGATCGCAGAGTGTGATGCGATCAGAGCCGTGCAGAGGAAGATCCGCAGAGAGATGAAACTGGTGGTTTCAGAGCAAACATGCAGAGATGCCCACCTTCCCACTGGTACCAATGAAAACACAAGATTTATCCTAAAGTGTCACCACGAATACTAAAACCTGCAGAATAAATGTTAAAATGAAATATTTTATGTGTGATCAGAGCTTTTTTTTTTTTTTTTGTTTGTTTTTTTTAACCGGTCCTGTCCAGCATCTCAGCATACAGAACAGCAATCTGTGTGCCATATTTTTGCCAGACAGATTTGCTCTGTCAAGGGAGACATCTCATGTATATAGCTGCCCTTGATAATCTGAATATTTTTATTATTATGATAATTATTTTATTTTATTTATTTATTTATTTTTTTCCTTTTATCATCGTCAGTCTTGATATGGCCGAGCTGGACCTGGCAGGGAAAGGGGAAAAAAAAGAGTAAATGAAAGGAGGAAAAAGAGAGAGAGAAAAGAAAGGCGTGTCTAAGCTGCTAAAGTTACAGTATTTGCAAAACAATATAAAGTACTGAAAAAATACTACAAGAAAAAAGTAGGATAGTGACAATATTCAAAAACAGACAAAAAAATTAAAAATAAAGTAAAAAAAGTAAATGAATTAATAAAATAACAATTACAATACCAACCGTTATTAAACATACCTACAGAGGGTCATCAGCAACATTTAGTAGGAAGCAGATGGGAAGAAGAGCGCTTTGTGGGCGTGCACTTGTGAGTGTTCAACCTGTGATCATGCAATCAAAGATCAGCTGAGTGCTTGTAGGGGAGCATGACCACGACCTGAGGCGTAGGGGAGGAACCCAAGGCCACCAGGGCCCGGCAAGCCCACCGCGCACAGAGTCCGGGCAGGCAAAGCAGAGAGAGCCTCCGTCCCCCGAGCCCAGAGCAGTGGAAGCCTATCCCCCCTCACGAGCACCCTCCCCATCCCTCTCCCTCCCAAGCCCTACTGTCCCCAACACTCCCCCCCCCCCCCCCCCCTTCCTCCCCCCCACCAGGTGCTACAGGAGGCAGCACCCCAGTTGTCCCCCCCATCCCCGGCGGCCCAGCGCCAGCACTCCAGGGGCCGGAGAGTCCCCGGTTCCCACCCAGACATCCATCCAGGTCTGGGGCCCGGAGCCACCAGCAACGCCAAGACTGCCGCCGACGGGATGAGACAGAGCCAGAGGCAGGATCCCCTCCGCCATGGACCCTATTCCTACCCCACCCATTCCCAAGTGGAATGGGTGTGGAATTATTTATTTATTTTATTTAAATGCAAGGTCACTGGGGGGTTGGAGTTGTTTCTAGTCCATCACAGAACCAACACAGACAGACAAACATCCTAACAGACTCATACTCATTCCTAGTGATAATTCAGAGACTCAGTGATGTCCAATCCAGAGTCCATGATGAAGATTGTCCTTCATCGTGGGTTAGAGCTTATCCATGATCTCCGTCTGTCCAAACACCTCCACTTGCAGGTTTAAGAGGCATCCCAGTACAGACCAGCTCCGTACTGGGCTGCCTTAATAGAGTCAAGCAAGCAGCAAACACAAGCTGATGTAAGATCAAGGAACATACATCACTAATCAATACATTCAATTTGAATTTTTATCAGTTCTGAGATTGGCTGAAATTACGACGTGTCTCAGTATTAAGTTTCTCCCAGCTGTCAGGGAGTCTATTTTGATCATATAAATCTGTGTTAACACATTTACTTTTGAGTCCACCTTAATTGTTTAAATTTTCTTCCCAAAAAGAAGAAGTTTTCCCAACAGAACGAGATAAATTGTCCTGTTTTTGCAAGAGAACAGTACTCATAATCTTAATATAACAAGAAAATTATCTCAATAAAAGTATTAAAAAAGAAAAATAGTGGAGCACAGCCGATCTCTGTTTCCGTAATGACAACATGTTTGTCTTTATTTTGCTCATCAAACGCTGTAGCAAATGTGCTCACTGACAAAGTTAAACAACGCTGTGTGTACAGCTGCTTTAATTAGACACAAATTGATGGATTGATTCATAAACAGTTTATTACTGTAACTATTTCCAAACACAAAGAACGACCAATCAGAAGTGTGCTTAGAGTTTTAGAACACAGCAGAAATACAAAAAGCTCAGTGAATGGTGATTGGAGGCAGGAATCAAGGTAGTATTGTCATCATTGAGCCTTGTGGTAAAATGCTCCACTATTCAACAGAAATAAAGACGTTTGCAGGCTGATACACACTAATCATTTTGTTCTATACAGCAAACTTCCGTTCATAACAAAGGAAAGGGTCATTTTTTGTAAGACTTGGAAACGCTTGTCGACAAACCAGATGGGAAGATCACAGCTGAGTGAATTATTTCAAGAAAATCAAGGAAAACTGTGATTTCTGACAAGTGTGGATGATGTACAGATGAGCTGATAGAAGGGATTTTTTGTGTGAGTAATGAGAGTGTTTTGTGTTTCAGCTGAAAGTGTCTGAGGACCACTTACAGCTCTGTCTCACTCAGCTGGCCTCCTCTGTGATGGAGCGAGAGCGCTGCACTTTTCAACTTTACTCTCAGTTTTATGAGCAAATCCTGCAGCAGGAGACTCAACTTCTGTACCAGACAGAGCAGATACACACAGGAATCACAAAAAATATTCCATCAGATGATTAAAAAAACAAATAAAACTCTCCTTCTCAACTAAAATGACATGCTTCATAAGACAAAAAGTTGTTTATGGCTAAATAATACTTAAATCAACAGCTGAATATTTAATAACTCCAGTCTTTCATCACTAATGCTGTGATTTTTGTACTGCAGGATTTGAAGAGTCTTAAAGAAACTCAGAGAAAGGTTCCTCATAAAGAGGTAGGTGCAGTCGTTCATTATTTAACTGCCACGTTTTCGGAGACTAACACCATGAATAGCTTTGTGCACGTGTGGCTGAGACTGAAAGTAACAGTTTCAGATTGTTCAGTCAGAAATAAATCTGGCAACAACAACAGCTAAAGTCTGTGGCTTTGGTTCTCATGTCAAGATTCTTAAAAATGTGACTGTTAACCAAATTCCTGTCTGTATCGGTGGTACTGTTAAGAACAAAGCAACGACAAAACAAAGAGAAAAAAAAAGGCCATTAGCAAAAAGATTTTGATGCTGCTTTGTAATTCAACAGGCGGCAGAAATCTGCCGTGAGGTGATGCTGGACGTCTCAGACATGAGGGCCCGAGTCATGCAGCTGCAAGAAGAGAAGAGGACGTTAGAGGAGCAGCTCAGTATAAAGTTCAAAGAAAGCTACGACCCTCTGGTCCGACACCCTTTGTCTACATGCATCCAACTCAAGGTGAAGCATTTGATGGTGTTTATCTGTCGGTCTCTTTTCCGGATTAAAGACAGCTTAAAAGTGTAGCTGAACATTTTCTAATTCTGATATAAACTGTTGAAATATTAAAAAAACAATTAACAGTCATCATTTTTATTTTCTGTTAACTTCAACCACAGAGGTCTCATCTGGTAATTGAATGTTTGTTTTTGTAATTCTCATTTTTGCCACAAGAGGCTGACGTGCGCACTTACATCCATGTTCAAAATACTAAAACAAGTCATGTTTTAAGCATTTTTTTATTAATATAAAAAAGCAATATTTTTAAACAGTGTAAAAGATATAAAATTAAGGAGTAACATTGTTTTTTTTGGGTTTTTTTACTGACTGTTGCGGCTAACTGTCCAACGCCATTATCTACTTAGCCGCTGCAGGCTAAACACGGGAGATATTGATGACGCGCACTAAGATGTATGTTCTCCTTATTGCATTTGTTTATTTTTATAGTTACTTTAAATAAATTACAATGAACAAACAATACGCAGAGCAAAAACATCTAATTGTGGTCAACAAAAAGTTTACTCCCGAGCTCACCCCACTTCTGCATCCTTACAGCCAAAACGATGCGCTCAGGTGAGTGCAACTATTTGTAATGTGTGCGTTCACACCCAAAGTGACACACCCTCCACCCAAGTGCCAATCAAGCCTGCACACATCAGCATATTTGCAGACATTCATGACTTATAATATGGCTCCTACATTCCGGCCCCTAATTAGTCTACAGATTAATTACATCACTATAACATGTAGGAGACAAACTCATTAACAAAGTAACATTTCATGATCAAATAACTATATACATAAATATATGATACAGACTCATTAATCAAATCTGTGAAAGTTTACATCCAAGTCCTTCCATGTAAGCAAATGTCCACATTAACACAATATCTCAACATTTGCTTGAGTACATACTCTTATGAGTCCTCTGCTTCTTGAAGAAGACAGACCTTCGTGATAGATCTCTCCAGGTAGTTTGTTTTGGTCTTAATGCGAACTTGTCGCACAAGTCCCTTTTTATCATGAACCACCTGAATCACCTTTCCAATCACCCATGAGTTTCGAGGAGCAGAGTCATCCACAATAGCAACAATGTCCCCTCGAATGAAATTACGTCTGGTGGTCTGCCATTTCTGACGCTCCTGCAGTTGAGGCAAGTACTCCTTTACCCAGCGCTTCCAGAACAGATTCGACATATACTGTGCTTGCTTCCATCGTCGTCGGGCATATAAATCATCCTTCTCAAACACTCCTGGTGGTAACAGTGGTTTGGACTTGAGTAGCAGCAGATGGTTTGGAGTTAGTGCTTCCAAGTCGTGAGGATCTGTAGATGCCTTTGTTATGGGGCGACTATTGATAATAGCCTCTGCCTCACATAAAACAGTATGGAGACCTTCCTCGTCAAGAATCTGAACCTTCAGTATGGAATTTAGCACCTTACGCACAGATCTTATCAATCTCTCCCACACTCCACCATGGTGGGACCCTGTGGGGGGATTGAAAATCCACCTGATTCCCTTTTGAAGAAGAACATCGTTAATCTGAGCATGATTCCTTTTTATTATCGCTTCTTTCAGCTCACGCTCAGCTCCAACAAAGTTTATACCATTGTCTGAGCTCATCTCAATCCCTTGTCCACGCCTTGCAATGAAACGTCTCAAAGCATTAACAAAAGAATCTGTGTCTAAAGAAGACAGCACTTCAAGATGTACAGCTCTTATAGCCAAACATGTAAATATCACTCCATATTTCTTCACTGTAATCCTTCCTCTTTTAACCTCAAAAGGCCCAAAGCAAACCACTCCCACTCGAGAAAACGGAGGTTCATCAGGAAAAACTCTGTCCTCAGGAAGGTCTGTCATTTGTTGCTGTCCTGGAGCAGCATGTAATCTGCGACAAACAATACATTTCGACAGTATTCTTCTTATGGCAACACTAGCACCTGGAATCCAAAATCTTTGCCACAACATGGAGAGCATATGATTACGTCCTCCATGTCCTGTTATCTGGTGTATATAATACAAAATAAGATCAGAAACATGGAGATCTTTAGCCAATATAGCAGGATGTCTAGCCTCATCTGGCATAGATGCTCTTTCCAGTCTTCCTCCTACTCTCAGAATACCATCCTCCAATACAGGATCTAGCTTGAAAAGATGACTGCTTCTTTTCACACCTTCCCCTTTCTGCAAGCCTTTCACTTCATCAGGATACCTCTTTCTCTGACAATAAGTGATAATTGCTGCCTCAGCTGCATCAAACTCCTCAAGCATAAGGGGACCTCTTGCAAAATCAATCAATCAAATCAAATTTTATTTATAAAGCGCTTTACAACAACCTTAGTTGACCAAAGTGCTGAACAAAGATAAAAACAAGTAAAAATTTAAAATAGCAGTTCATTCACATGTAAAAAACTCAACAGCCAAAGGCTGATCTAAACAGATGAGTCTTTAGCCTGGCCTTAAACAGAGGCAGGTCCATGATGGAGCGTAACTCCAGAGGCAGAGAGTTCCAGAGTTTGGGCCCTGCCACTGCGAAGGCCCGATCGCCCCACTGTTTACACCTAGACCGAGGGACCACCAGGAGGTGCTGATCAGAGGAGAGCAGGGCTCTGCTGGGCTGGTGAGGAGTCAGGAGGTCACAAAGGTACGGAGGTGCAAGGCCATGGATGGAGCAGAAAACAAACAGAGATATTTTGAATTGAATTCTGAACTGAACCGGGAGCCAGTGTAAAGAGAACAGTACAGGGGAGATATGGTCATGTTTGCGTGTGTTGGTGAGAAGGCAGGCAGCTGCATTCTGCACAAGCTGTAGACGGTGCAGAGAAGCCTGGCTGAGTCCAATGTAGAGGGCGTTGCAATAGTTCAAACGTGAACTGATGAAGGCGTGGATGGCTGTTTCAAGGTCTTGACGAGTGAGAAAAGATTTGATTTTGGCCAACTGGCGAAGCTGAAAAAAGCTTGCCCTGACCACAGAGTCTATTTGTTTATTGAGTCTGAGATTATTGTCCAACGTCACTCCAAGGTTCCTAACTGTCTGACTGAGATGGTTGGTGAGAGGTGTGAACAATGGAGCTGCATTTGCCGGGCTGGGGGCACCAAAGAGGATAAATTCAGATTTTGACTCATTCAGACAGAGGAAGTTTTGTGATAGCCACTGCTTAATGTCATCCAGACACCTGTAGATGGACTGTGTGTCTGAGGAGTTCTGGGAAACTGGCAGATAGATTTGGAGATCGTCTGCATACAAGTGGAATGAGACATTATGGCGGGATATCACAGAGCCGAGGGGCAACATATACAAAGAGAACAGAACAGGGCCAAGAATGGAACCCTGTGGCACACCGGAAGACAGAGGAGCTGAAGATGAAGAGAGGTCATTAATCATTACTGAGAAAGATCTATCGGTCAGGTATGACTTGAACCATTGGAGCACAGGTCCCTGAAGACCCACTTGCTGGGCTAAGCGAGTGAGAAGGACAGTGGTCCACTGTGTCAAATGCTGCGGTAAGATCAAGCATTACCAACAGCACAGGTTGCTTTAAATCCAGGGAGAGCAAGACGTCATTTTGCACCTTAAGGAGTGCTGACTCTGTGCTGTGGCGCATTCTGAAACCAGACTGAAACCTCTCAAAAATGTGATTCTGATCCAAAAATGATTGTAATTGTGAAAAATCCAGCTTTTCCAATACTTTAGAGAGAAATGGCAGATGGGACACGGGTCTGAAATTTGAGAGAACTGCTGGGTCTAGGTTAGGTTTCTTGATAAGTGGCCTGACCACAGCCTGCTTAAAAACAGCCGGAACAGACCCTAACAGCAGGCAGGAATTGAAAAAAGGAAGTAGACATGGCCCCACTGTGTCAAAAACCTGTTTTAAAACTCTAGATGGGACAATGTCCAAGGGACAGCTTGTTGGTCTCAGCTTCTGAACCACTTCACAGAGCTGAGAGAGTGATACTGGCTCAAACACAGTCAACACAGCAGCAGGGGAAAGAGGCGGGGCACAAGGTGGAGCAGTAGCTGCAGCACTATTGTTGCAAATGCTCTGTCTAACAGAGGCCACCTTGTCTGTGAAATGATGGAGAAATGCGTCACAGGTGGATTTAGACACATTTATCAACACATTGTCCGAAGGATTAGTCACAGACTGGATTGTATTGAACAAAACTTGAGGGCGATTGCTGCTAGTGGAAATAACAGTTGAAAGATATTTACATTTGGCTTCTTTAACAGCATTTTGATAGTCAGAAAGACAGTCTCTCAGTATGCCCAGAGACACATGCAACTTGTCTTTCTTCCATCTCCGTTCAGCCTGCCTGCAGCGCCTTCTCAGGGCACGTGTGGTGTTATTCAGCCAGGGATCTGGTTTAGGTTTGATGGACCTCAGCTTAAAGGGTGCAACACAGTCCAGAATTTCTGAGCAGGTAGAATTAAAAGAGGAAATAAATTCCTCTGGGCACAGATGTTCCAGTTCACCCAGAGCATAAAAACCAGTACCCATAAAGGCAGCAGCAAATTCACCTGCTGTAGCGGAAGTAAAAGTACGACGGCTACAAGCTGGGGCAGAAGATTTAGCTTGAGCTGAAGGAGCTGTGAAGTCAAAAAGAATGGGGAGGTGGTCTGAGATGCACGTGTCCAATATCTCTGAAATATTTACTGGGAGACCATGTGACATTATGAGGTCCAATATGTGACCGAGTCTATGTGTGGGTGATTTTACTGACTGAGTTAAATCAAATGAGGCTAACAGGTTTTGAAAGTCAGTTGACAAATTACTGGATGGGCAACAGACATGAATGTTCAAGTCCCCACAAAAAAGAAAACTGTCATATTGCAATCTGACCCTTGACAGTTTTCATCTCTTCTTGTAGTTCAGTTTCTTGCTGCCTTTCATCCAGGTCAGACAGAGAGAGGGTAATCTTCAGCTGCTTTCTTCTTTTTGCAAGATCCAAAAGCAAGCTCCTGAACCTAAGAAGCCATCCCACCATTCTTTTCAGACGAACCCATGAAGAAAAGTGATTGATAAAACGCATAACTGAATCCATCTGCGCATCTGCTTGGACTACATTCACAAACACACTTGTTCTAATCTCAGGATCTTGTGGTGAAACCAGCGCAGATGCATCAAGATTTACTGGCCATTCTCTTTCAGGCTGCTTAAGAAACTTGGGACCCAACAACCAAGTGTCAGTTTTTAAGAGAACTTCCACTTTAGCTCCCCTAGAGGCCATGTCTGCAGGGTTAGTTGATGTATTCACATACCTCCACTGAGACACATTGGAAAGTATCAGTATCTCAGACACCCGATTAGCTACAAATGTTTTGAACCTTGAGGTCTCATTCCTGATGTACTTCAGCACAGATGTGCTATCTGTCCAGAAAACAGATTCCTGCAGCTTCATCTGCAGCTCCCTTCTCAGCATCTTATCCATTCTGCTTGCAAGCACAGCAGCTGTTAATTCCATACGAGGAATGGTAACCGGTTTCAATGGAGCAACACGTGCCTTTCCCATTAAAAATGAACCATGCACCTCTCCAAGGGTATTATGCTGTAACAGATGAGATACTGTTCCATATCCAAACTCACCTTGCATCAGCAAAGTGATGCAACTGTGCAGAAACCACTTCTCCGAAGTTGGGGGGTTTTAAGCACCTGTCAGCCTCAAAACCCTCTAAATGATGGAGCTCCTCTAGCCATTTCATCCACCTTTGCATCCCAACCCAGTTGTCTCCTACACAAGTCCTGAAGAATTCCCTTGGCTGAGAGGACAACTGGTGCCAAAAATCCTAAAGGATCATAGATAGAACTTATAATGGATAATATACCTCTCCGTGTAACAGGTCTGTCTTTCAGGTTGATTTTAAACCTGAAGAAGTCTGTCTGGGCACACCACTGCACACCAAGGACTCACTCTAGAGGCAATGAATCACTATCCAAATCCAGATCCTTTACCTCCTTTGATCTTTCTTCCTGAGGTATGCTGGCAAGCACCTTGCGACTATTGCTGACCCATTTAACCAACTGAAAGCCTCCTTTAGCACATGAAGCCCGGAGTTCCCGATAAAGCTGTAATGCTACTTCTTCAGAACCTACTGACACTGACAAGTTGAACCTGGGGTAAAAGAGAAGAAGGATGCATCACTCAAGAAGGCATGTCTGCTTTGTGGAGCTGGACATACATTAGATGTGTGCTCTTTATTGGGAAAGAAAACACACAGTGCAAAAATTTCCTTTTTGAAAGACAATGGGGTGTGTTTTGGTTGTTTGTGCATTGGGCACAGGAGTAAAGATTGTCAGAAGCGCCTTTCTTGTAATGTATGCAATTTAAAGCATCCTACTATATTGCATATCTACCCAGTGAAAAGGGATTTTGGTGCAGTGCAAGTTAAAAGAGAAATTGACATGGCGAAGGATCATGATCTGTACAATCTAGTGGTCTTACTGGGGCCGGTGAGAATGGCTGTATACTTTCTATATTACCAGTGAGAGTAAAGTCAAAAAAGGGAGATGAGTCAGTGGTGACTTATGCCTTTTTAGATCCTGGAAGTTCGGCATCTTTCTGTACCGAAGGTCTTATGAATAGATTAAAACTTACAGGGAGGAAAACCGACATTCTGTTAAGGACAATGGGACAAGAAAGGGTGGTCGGTAGTCACATTGTCTCGGACTTGGAAATAGATGGGTTGGATGATGATGAATTTTGTGACCTACCTGATATGTTCACACAAAAGATCATGCCTGTCCATCATAGCAATATTCAACAGTAGAAAGACCTGCAAAGATGGCCACACTTAAAGAACATCAGTATAAAGGAGATTGACTCAGGAGTGGACTTATTGATAGGAACCAATGTTCCCAAGGCCTTGGAGCCATGGGAAGTTGTTAGAAGTGTTAATGGAGGTCCTTATGCGGTCAAAACCATGCTAGGTTGGACTGTAAATGGTCCACTGAGAGGAGACAATGACTGTAATACTTGTGTACAACCTGATGTTAGCATCAATAGGATTTCTGTTGCAAGGCTTGATGAGTTGTGGCAGAAACAGATCAAGGTTGACTTTCCTGAATGTATTCAGGAAGAACAGCTTGGAATGTCAAGGGAGGATCATCTCTTTATGAAATCTGTCTCTGAATCAGTAAAGCTGATTGATGGTCATTACAGTGTTGGGTTACCTTTCAGAAGAGGTGGTGTGAAAATGCCAAATAATAAAAAGGTGGTGGAACAGCGTGCTCTAAATCTTAAAAGAAGACTTAGTAAAGACAGTTTGTTCCATGCTGAGTACAGCAGTTGCATGCATGATGTCATCTCAAAGGGTTATGCTGAAATGGTTCCAGCTGAAGATCTGTATCGCTGTGATGGTAGAGTTTGGTACTTACCACATCATGGGGTGTACCACCCACGTAAAAAAAATCTTAGGGTTGTTTTTGACTGTGGAGCTACATTCCAAGGTACATCTTTAAATCATCAACATAGAAACCATGCAAAACAGTATCGACTGCCTTCTGACTGAAATGCCATTGGTTGTCTTCAGCACATTTTCTTAAGGCAAAACATGCGCAGCTTGGAGAAGATGTAGCTCCAAACAGATGTGACATCATTCTGTATTCCACCAGGTCCTGCTTAAGATCTCCATCTGGCCACCACAAAAACCTTAATGGTCACAGTCAGATCTGGCTACCTTAACCTGATGAAACATAGCCTCAATGTCTGCCATGAGAATCACTGGTTCCTTTCGGAAATGAGATATCACTCCAATCAATGTGCTGGTAAGCTCTGGGCCCTGTAGAAGTTGGTCATTTAAAGATGTCTCCTCTCAGTGGACCATTTACAGTCCAACCTAGCATGGTTTTGACCGCATAAGGACCTCCATTAACACTTCTAACAACTTCCCATGGCTCCAAGGCCTTGGGAACATTGGTTCCTATCAATAAGTCCACTCCTGAGTCAATCTCCTTTATATTGATGTTCTTTAAGTGTGGCCATCTTTGCAGGTCTTTCTACTGTTGAATATTGCTATGATGGACAGGCATGATCTTTTGTGTGAACATATCAGGTAGGTCACAAAATTCATCATCATCCAACCCATCTATTTCCAAGTCAGAGACAATGTGACTACCGACCACCCTTTCTTGTCCCATTGTCCTTAATAGAATGTCGGTTTTCCTCCCTGTAAGTTTTAATCTATTCATAAGACCTTCGGTACAGAAAGATGCCGAACTTCCAGGATCTAAAAAGGCATAAGTCACCATTGACTCATCTCCCTTTTTTTACTTTACTCTCACTGGTAATATAGAAAGTATACAGCCATTCTCACCGGCCCCAGTAAGACCACTAGATTGTACAGACAGTACATCATGATCCTTCGCCATGTCAATTTCTCTTTTAACTTGCACTGCACCAAAATCCCTTTTCACTGGGTAGATATGCAATATAGTAGGATGCTTTAAATTGCATACATTACAAGAAAGGCGCTTCTGACAATCTTTACTCCTGTGCCCAATGCACAAACAACCAAAACACACCCCATTGTCTTTCAAAAAGGAAATTTTTGCACTGTTTTCTTTCCCAATAAAGAGCACACATCTAATGTATGTCCAGCTCCACAAAGCAGACATGCCTTCTTGAGTGATGCATCCTTCTTCTCTTTTACCCCAGGTTCAACTTTTCTTTCTACTGAATGAACAGTTGTGGCAAAGCTACTCCCTTTTGTCTTAAAATCAGATCTACTCTTTGAGCTCTTTGTTTCCTTTCTTAGAGCTACTGTAGGATCTTGTATGTCCCCAAAAAGAGGGTCACTTGCAATTTTGACTTGCCTTTCAATAAACTCTACAATATCTTTAAATGTAGCTTGTCTTTGAAACCTTTCCTTTAAATCACAGACAACATTTCTCCACTTATCTCTGAGTTTATAAGGAAATTTTTTTTATAATCATTTGCATGTTAGATGGTACGTCCAACTCGTGCATTGACCCTTCTTCACCCATTACATTACAGCAGCTTCTCAAGAGAAAATGATATGCCTGCAAAGTTTTTACATTTTCTGATTTTATCATTGGCCATGTCAAATCCTTTTCCATGTAGGCAGATGCGACCTTCAAAGAATTCCCAAAATGCTCTTGCAGCAATGACTTGGCTTTGGCATATCCATCATCATGTGACATATGGTGACAGCTTCTAACAAGCTCTCTTGGCTGACCTCGAGTGTACTGCTCAAGAAAATACAAGCTATCTTTAGCATTTGATGTTCTTTCCTCAATGCTATGTTCAGATGCTCTCATAAAGGTTTGGTATTGTAAAGGAACACCATCAAAATTCTGATCTCTTCTTCTTCTCGATGCGCTCAGGTGAGTGCAAGTATTTGTAATGTATGCGTTCACACCCAAAGTGACACACCCTCCACCCAAGTGCCAATCAAGCCTGCACACATCAGCATATTCGCAGACATTCATGACTTATAATATGGCTCCTACACTGACCTTAAACAAACCAAACACGCGTAGTCTTTTAAAGACTACATGTGTTAGTTTAGGTCAGTAAAAATACATCTTCTGAAAAAATATTATGCTTGATGCTTATTATACATGGATAAAAGTGTTTTTAAGTTTTGAAATGATACTAAAACCAAATGTCTGCTGTCATTAAATTCTTTATTTTTCATTTTTAGTTTTTTATTTATTCTACTGCTGATTAGAATTAAAATATAAAATAAAAGGAGACAGAAATGTTCCAAAACTTTCTATTTAGTCATTTTGAAAGATGGATTATGTGATGCACCTTAACCTGTTACAGCCGAGCTGAGTTCTGCAGAATCACTTGAGACGCAAAAAAGAGTGAAAGATCATTTATATTTCTATCAGATAATCATTTCAGGGAACATACAAGACTTTCATCATGAAAAAATCTTTATAAAATTACATTTTCTTCAAAGCTTCTATCAGTATATATATATATATATATATATATATATATATATATATATATTCATTCATTCATCCATTTTCTAAACCGCTTAATCCAATTCAGGGTCGTGGGGAAGCTGGAGCCTGGCTTTGAGCGACAGGCAGGGTACACCCTGGACAGCTCGCCAGTCCATCGCAGGGAATATGAATATATATATACTCAAGATATCCGTTGCTTGGATTCTCAAGTTCAAGTCCCTCTTGCTCAAGCTCAGTCAACAAAGAAAAGAAGGAAAAGTGGGCATTGATCCAGATCCTGCTCAAAACAAATCCTCAAATGAAGCCAGAACATCAAAGAAATCCACCTTGACCCTTGACGACCTTTCACAAGCTGAGTCTGCTATTGTACGCTACTGCCAGCATCAACAATTTGAAGAAGAAATAACCACATTGGCAAAAAAAGGGAGCAGTGAACAAACAAAGTTCCATTTACAAGTTAGATCCAACTTGGGAGGGCAATCTTCTCAGAGTGGGTGGAAGATTAAATAAAGGAGCAATGCCATTGGAAGAAAAACATCCAATAATACTTGGCAAAAATCAACATATTGCTAAGCTCATTCTTAGGCACACTCATGAAATGTTGGGTCATAGTGGACGTAATCACACTTTAGCTGTTGCAAGAAGGAAGTATTGGATTCTTCATGGAAACTCTGCTGTGCGGAAAACCATCTTTGAGTGCAAGTTTTGCAGATGGCATAATGCAAGATCACTAGATCAGAAGATGGCAGATCTTCCACGACAGAGAATTACTCCTGATGTGCCTCCATTCACCAATGTTGGAGTAGATTATTTTGGGCCCATTGAAATAAAAAGAGGAAGAGCAACTTGCAAATGCTATGGTGTCATCTTTACCTGTCTGGCAAGCAGAGCTGTGCATTTAAAAGTTGCAAACTCTCTGGACACCAATGACTGCATAAATGCTCTGCGTTGCTTCATCAGTAGAAGAGGTCAAGTTGTTCACATCAGGTCAGACAATGGAACGAACTTTGTTGGAGCAGCAAGAGAACTAAAAGAGGCCCTTGCAGCAATAAATCATGAAAGGATTCAAAAGGCTCTTGTTCCATTGGGAGTAGAATGGAGTTTTAACCCACCTTCAGGACCTCATCATGGTGGCATCTGGGAGCGTATTATTTGCATGATAAAACGCATTCTAAACTCCGTTCTACCACAAAAAACATTGGATATGGATGGACTTAACACTGTCATATGTGAAATTGAAGCCATTCTAAATGACCGTCCAATCACAAAGCTATCAGATGATCCAAATGATTTGGAACCTCTTACACCTAATCATTTGCTGCTATTGAAAGGAAAACCAGCATTGCCACCTGGACTTTTTGATGCATCAGACATGTATACAAAACGACGGTGGAGACAAGTTCAGTATATCTCTGATTTGTTTTGGAGGCGATGGGTTCGAGAATACCTACCATTACTTCAGGAGAAACAAAAGTGGAACCAAGTCAAAAGAAATCTGATCATTGGGGACATTGTTGTGATCATGGACTCTTTAGCCCCTCGAGGCTCTTGGTGTCTAGGGAGGGTTTTGGAAGTGATCCCTGATATGAAGGGTTTTGTCCGCTCAGTGAAGCTACAAACAAAAATGGTATTTTTGAGCGTCCAATTACCAAATTATGTCTCATCCAAGAAGTGTGAACTCTGAATGAATAATGGTATTGGTTTATTTGTATTTAAGGTTAAGAGTTTTTGAAAGGTATTTTGATTTACGTAAATGACCTTTTGATGTTATGAATTGTTACTGCTAACAATTAGGGGCCGGTATGTAGGGGCCAATTAATGAAAGACTATATAAGACAGGAAATTGTGTGTGTAAGGTGTGTGTTAGGCCGGAAAAGTAATTCAGTTTTGACCACTTTGCCGGGAACACGCTGGTTTATTGATTATGGAAATATTTGAGTTCGAAATGGGAAATAAATCTGCTTTTAAACTGCAACTGCAGCGTCTGGACAATTCATCAACATCATCCACATCAGGTAAAAAGAGTCAGCAAAACTTTCCGATCCTAACATTCCAGTGGCTTAAAGCATTGGCTTAGCCCCTTCAATATATAAACATATATATATATATATATATATATATATATATATATATATATATATATATATATATATATATATATATATATATACATATATATATATATATATATATATATATATATATATATATATATATATATATATATATATATATATATATATATATAGAGGAGAAGTCATTTTGATTCTGACTAAATGCATGTGATCTTCTATGGAGCTGTCAAATTCTGCTTATTATTTTCAGTGGCTTTTTACAGCTTTCTTTCCACATGTTTGCCAACTCCAAGCAGTGAGCAAGAAAACATCCAGTCGACCACGTTTGGCTCCCAAGGCATAATGATTTATGTAAAGCGCTGCAGTGACCTGAGCAATGATGTTTTAAATATTCATCAGGCTGAAAGATGAAGGGCAAAGAAAGTGTGACTGTGGCAAACACAACCTGGATGTTTTCACTTCATATCTGCTCACAGACATCAGAGCTCCACGAGGCCAGGCAGCAGTCTGCACAGGAGGCCCGCAGCAGAAAGGAACTGGAAATGCATCGATTGCAAAGCCTTGAACAGATGAAAGTTGACTTGGAGGACAGGGACAGACCACTCACAGAGCTCAGCAAATAGTTGGACAGCGGCAGCAGGATGAACTGGCTACAGAGGCAACGTAGCGCTAAAGGTCTGGATCTGCATGTTAACCCCATTATGCTGTGGGAGGGCATATGGGACTCATCTGTGGTGACAGAAACCAAATGAATTTATTCAAACTGTAAACTCTAAATCTCGGAATTTAATATTTTATGAACTGACAAGGATAGAAATTTTAAATCAATCAAATTTTTCCTTTTGGATTACCTGCAAAAAGAAGTGTCAGAGCTACAAATGGACCAATGACCGCTGGTATCTAAACAAACCTCTTTTTCTAAATGTTCATGTTATGACATCATCAGAGATTATACCGCACACATGACAAGTTATTGACATTTTTTGTTGCATAGTGGTATACCCACCACTGTTGTTAGCTTTAGTTTCACTAAATTGTTTGAGATGGAGGAACTAACACTGCATCCTACATCCACGGTGTAATGTCAGCGCAGCAAGAACTTTAGACATTTCAGTAAATCACAACATTAAATCACTTTACATATAAACCATACAAGACATATTATATTCATCAACACATAACTGATGCTTGAGTTGTATAATTTTCTCTCTTTAGCACTGCTGGAAATGCACTTCTTATTAGTTTATAGAGGATATATCTGAGGGTGACGCCAAGGGAGGAGACTTAAAACTGTATTAAATCTAATGGTCACCTATACTGGTTGTAAAGCCAATAAAAAAATCCATTAATAATTAAATTCATTACCTTAGAAATTCTATTAATAGCTTCAGTCATTAGGCTTCAGCATTTGTCACTGCAGTACGGTGCATTTTATAAATGATGGTCTTATATAGATTAAAGCAGGCAATAAAGAAGGGTGCAATTTAGAATTGACATTAAATACTGACAGATACTCTATGACCATTTTTTATGAGACTGTGGTACTTTGAAAGGACTTTAACGTATTCCTGACGTTAAAAATTCAACATAGATATAGTAGAATTCAATCATTGGACCTGGCATTGGTCAGGCCAGCAGACTGGCGTTGTGGATGTGTGCAGCAGTCAGCCTCACGGTGGCAGCAAAGGAGCAGTAAGAGTTCGACCCTGGGGATTTAAATGCCTTTAAAAAATTGTTCAGATAATTCAGATGGCGGATTAGCCAACCAGCACTGACAGTACATGTTGATGTTTGTGTCCTCAGTTAAGAGGTCAGCTGCAACAGCAGCGCAGCCTCAAACAAGAAGCTTTTCAGCAAGTGGATAAACTGCAGAACCAGATGAATGACATTCAAGCAGCTTTGTTTGGAGCCCCCCCCCCACAACAGGTGAAAGCCATGACCGAGCATCTCTGGATCCTGTACAGTGTTTCAGGCCAGCCGATCAAGCCTGACCATTTCTTTCCCATTTGTTTCTAACCTTCTTGATATTTCATGACTGGTTCTCTTTGTATTTTTGTACCACAGGTGTAAGCAGGACTTATTGCACGGCATCAGCCAGCAGATTGAGTACAAGAAGTCTCTCAGGAGGTCTTCACACACACTCCAATCTTACCTTCATCTTTCAAAGAATAAAAAAGAAATCTGAGTGAATTTAAAGTCACCATGTTATCAAAACCCTCATATCTTTTTGTGATGGCATTTTAAAATGCCATTATCAGTTTTTTTTTCTTTTCTTGCCCTGCAGTAAAGCTCGGTTTTGTTCTATTTCTGTCTCAGGACAGGACAGGACCCATAGGCAGCACCAGCAGTCGGCCCCGCAGCTTGGCAGCCTCACAAACTACACAACTCTTCAGGACTTTGTTGCAAAGCCAAGACACCAGCGAGCAGAAGCAGCCAGGAGTCCTCCAAACGCAGGAACAGAGAAAGCAAAAGCTGTGAGTAGTGACAGTTTCCAGTTCTCCTACTGTTTCTGTAGATCAAGCTGTTAATCTGACATTGACCTTTGAGACTGAAGCTCACAAAACATTGTTACAGCGATTATTTACATTTTTCAGCTTTCGGCAGACATTTCTATTTTCCATTTAGTTGCTGGTTTCCTTCCTAAAAAGATTTTAAAATGGTTTAATTTGGCTTTCTGTCCTGCTATATAAATAAAAGCTCAAATATAGTAGTTTACTCAGCATTTAAATCAGTTTAATTTATTTCTTGTATTCATGCAATGCAGTACAGCCTGTTTTGATCGTAAACTCCACAGCAAAACCATGAACTCAAAAGAATTTTTACAAATGTAATTATTTATGAGTAAATTAGGCTAAATTTCATTCTAACTTTTACACATAAGACTGACAGAAGGTTTAAAGCTAAATCCAATTTCGTCTCTAGCCAATACCTTTTAACACTGTTCTTCTATTTCGTACCTTTGTATGAAGGTCCAGCACATCAACTTCCTCATGAGAATACTCTTCATGACAATAAAGACATTTCTAGGAGAAGTTTACACTTTTCATCACACAATCCACACACTACTCATCAGTGAACATGTTGCATTTATAAAACACGATTAATCCCCACATGGGCAAAATAAAGCCTGAAGGCCAGAAGTGGAAGTTTGATCAGCCGAAATGAAAACAAAACAAACAAGCATTTCAGTCATTATTTGAAGTGAGGGGGACAAAAACTGTTTACGCTGCCATCTAACCCAAATCAGGAGAGTGCTGTGTGTTCTGAACCTGAGCCCTGAGACCGGCCGGTTTCCTCCTTGTCCATAAAACACAAAAAAAAAAAAAAAAATTAAACAAAAGAAAACAAGATGTGGTGACTAAACTCAGAATGGATTATCTTAAAAATTTTGCATTTATGCAGCCCTCACACCAAATATACCTGAGAGGGGGTTTGTTAGAAGTACTTTGTATTAATAAAAACAGATGTGATTCAGACTTTGTGTCTCTTTCAGACTTCATCTCATCTGCCTGTCCTGGCTGCTGACGTGTTACCAGACCTGTGATATGTGCCATCAAACCCCACCCCACCCCCCCTCTCAATATTTCATAACGTAACAACAGTTTGTTGAGCAGCTAAGACCTGTTTAATCTCTTAGCTTACGATGTTTTGTTTTCTCTTTTAATATCTTACGGCTCTATGGACACTGGTTTTTATTTTTCATATCTAAATATGAGACACTAACCTCTGAAAAGATTTTGCTGATTTTCTTTCAATGAGACTTTTTAAAATCATGTTGTAGGGAATACAGAATACATTTGTACCTAAACAACCTGGGGCCAGATTATTTTGTATTTGGTGTCAACAAAAGATGTTGGAAATAAATCTGTACAACCAAATGCATACAGAGAACACTTTAACGGCACTGAAATGTAATATAAATGGACGACTGCAGCCAATGGGCTCCAACATATCCTTCAAGACATTAAAGTACAACGAAGATGTCTAAAGGAATGAGTCATTTGTGCTGATGTTGTCATTCTGGATCTAATCAGCCCTGAACAGCTACTCAAACAGCAGGCTTGGACAAAAATAAACTAACAATAATTAATTATCCCATGCTAAACCAAACATACAGAATGCCTGGTGTACAGAAGAGTAACTTCCAATAGTGAATTTCAGCCAATAAACTGACCTCAGCTTAGTCAGCTGGAGGTTTCTGCTCTTTGGAAGAGAAAAGATGCTCTGATCTTCTGTTTGCAGGTTTTTGTTCAGGTAAAAATGTTCACTTTAAACACTTCTCAGTCTGTGGATGTTGAGCAAGGTGAGGCTCGTTATGTTGATTATTAAAATGTAAAATATACCCTGTTTAAGTTGTTTTCAGTTATTCAGATCTAATGTTCCCCCACTTTTGCTACTTCTTTTACTCTAATTCACAAACACTTCCTGCTAGATGTTTCTCTTACGGTGACATTTTACTGAAGACCGCGTCCTTAACATTGCCAAACACAGCTAATTAGTGGGCCTGCCAGTCCATTATTGGGACTTTCAATCTGCGTCTGCTCTTTTAACTCAAAATACAGTTAACTATCATTAGTTTCTGCTCAGAAGTAAATCAGGAGGGGCTTATTGTTGAAATAATCAGATATAAGATAAGTTAACTTTCAATGTTTTAGACACTTTCCCAAATTTTTTTTTATAAACAAACATTTTGTTATCAGAAAAAAAAAAAAATATTGTCTAATATTTTTCCGGCTGGATAGTAAGTGTTTTAACGTTTTTTTTTTGTTTTTTTTTTGCCCAAGTACATCAAATAGCAAGAAATTTAAACTAAATGTTTAAAAAATGTCTTTGTATAGCGGAAGTTTATTGTTGTCAACTTAATAAAAAACTTGGGACCTTATCACGTTATAATGAGACAGTTTATAGTAAAAACGTCAAAGGGTTTATGATAAAGTTCTATTTTAAAAATGGGAAACTCATTATATTATAATCCGATATGTTTTGTGAAAATGTGCAACATAAATCAAGCTTGTTTTTTGAATGAGGAAACTGTACTTGCTGTAGATCAAAAAATGTCGATTAAAAATGGGATTAAGTTGTACTTCATGGGACAGACAGCGATGGTGAAGTTTGGAGAACACTAAACCAGACAGGATACATCTTCCTGTCTGCAACTTAATTCTCCCTGTATAGCGGTTCATATAGCCTTTATAACTTTAATTTTAGTTTTCAGAGGACTGCAAGGCCATGGGCATAACCACTGGTACATGTTAACCAAAAGCAACACACGTACCCGGACACATGCACCATCTCACTGCACACATGCAGGAGATGCATTGCCCATAACTGTCCCACATTCATGTGTGTACAACAATAAATCAGATTCTTGACAAATAATAAACAAGAATAATTTCCATCAATTTCCATTATGTGTTTTGCTCCAATATTTTTAGGCTGTAGCAACATCTGCATGCAGGAACAACTTACTGCATGCATTTAAAACCATAGTGTATAGGCTATAGATGGGCTTTCAGCTGTGTGGGGATGGGTGTACAGCAAGGACCACAGTGTAATGAGTGGTCCGCGCCACTAGGGGGACGCTGAATCAGCTGTCCCTGCTGTGGCCCTTGGACTCATCACTACTGAGCTGAAAGTCTATTTGTACTCTGTAGTTTTAAATTTAGTTTAATATTTCTGTTGCCTCAATCATCACCATGCATGCTTTTTTTTTTTAACATGTTCATTTATTACCTTGTTTAAAAAATTTTTTAGATGGTTTGTACACATTACAATGACAACTGCTAGGCTTCACTTGTTCCATGTTTTTCATCTGGAACTAATCAGCTGGCTTTTCATTTAGGCTATTTTGGTTTACTCATAGCCGTTTGTTCACATAAGGTTTGGTGATTTTTCCCCATGCTACGTTGATTTTCACTCGAACTCGAGCTACGTTAGTGATCAAGGGTTAAAAAAAATAAATTAAAATGATTGTGTTCTTTCTTCCACTTGGGGGTAATGAAACACACTCATTGTGTGTTTTGTGGATGTCAACTAAATGAATGCTCTCTGACATGGACCACCACATGCTGGTCTTTTTGTGGCACTTTTTGTCAGGGACCATGCTTTCCACTGGCATGACCTCTCAGAAGGACGACTGAATTAATCGCCCACTAGTGGCACAGACCACTAATTTAACAATGGTTCCTTCTGTGGTCCTTGGCATTGACCACAGAAGAAACCACT
Organism: Telmatherina bonti; assembly: GCF_933228915.1. NCBI lineage: Eukaryota > Metazoa > Chordata > Actinopteri > Atheriniformes > Telmatherinidae > Telmatherina > Telmatherina bonti. Next base: position 25,041,563 of record NC_136631.1, on the reverse strand, counting down.
GATTTAGATGTATGCCTTCCAGTGGCACAGACCACTGTACACATCTTGGTTCCTGTCTTTGTAGTGGTCTCTTTATACTGTGGTCTTAGTGATCCTTGATAATTTGCAGTGGTTCTTGACAAGGAGCACCTATGGAGTTGTGGTCTGGACCAGTGGCTCAAACCAGACCTCTATTTTCATGACAACCCCATCTCTTCCCTCCTCTTATGGAAGTAGTTAATATGGTGGAGTAGTGGAAAAATGGACTTAGTTACCAGCCAGAAAGTATCTACAGATTTTCTTTCCCCCTCCCTACAGCATGAGTATATCTCAGTGCATGTTGGCCAGGCTGTTGTCCAGATTAGCAATGCCTGCTGGGAGCTTTACTGCCTGGAACATGGGATCCCGCTGGATGGAGAGATGCCCTTTAATAAGACCATTGGAGGAAGAAATCATTCTTTTGACACCTTCTTTGGTCAGACTGGAGTTGGAAAGCATGGCCCCAGTGGTGATCTGCCAAAAAATGCAAATGCTGCCATTGCCACTATTAAAGCCAAACGCACCATTCAGTTTGTGAAGTGGTGTCGCATTGGTTTCAAGGTTGTCATAAAGTACCAGAAACCCCCTATAGTACCTGGTGGGGATCTGGCTCAGGTTCAGACGGGCTGTGTGCTTGCTGAGTGACACCACAGCTATTGCAGAAGCCTGGGCTTGGCTCAACCACCAGTTTGATCTGATATAGGCCAAGTGGGCCTTTGTGCACTCGTACGTAGATGAAGGTATAGAGGAGGGAGAGTTGTTTGAGGCCCGAGAAGACATGGTGGCTTTTGAGAAAGATTATGAAGAGGTTGGCACTGATAGTATGGGGTATGAAGATGAGGGAGAAGAGTATTAAGGTAACTTCTAATAAGCTAATTGTGCCTTCAGTTGAAAGTTAATATTTTGTGTAAACAATCTTCATCTTATGTTTGTTATTAACAAGGCAGTTGTGTTGTTTAAATAACCATGTCTTTTCATGTGTTCACTTTCCTCCAAGTGTTTTTAAATAATTGTTCAAAAACTTCTTAAATCAAAAGATTTTTTAAAAAGTGCTTGTTCCGACTCTTTACTGATAACACAACTTTCTCGTGAGAATTAATGCTAGATTTTTTTTATCAACATATATGTTAGTTTAATGTTAATGAGGTGCGTTAATCGATTGCTGGAAGGCTAGCGTCGAAACGGGGGAGGGCCCAGGTCTGATGTTAAACACATCAATAGCTGCAAGATAACCTGACAGCAGCAGCTTTCTGAATGGAGCCATTTATGTTTGAACCCAACTCTGAGTCTGAGAGAGAAGATACAGAGATGGTGGAAGGAACACATTGACGACAAACTGTCTCTGAAAGGTAAAGTCGTCGTTTCAGTCAGTTAACCTGTGCCTTATCCAAACAGTTGTTATTTAGCTAAATTTAAGTAAAGCAGGCAGCATAGTGGTTAGCACTGCAGCCTCATAGCAAGGTCACTGGTTTGAACCTCAGCTGCGTAGAGGTATGAACAGTGGCCTTTCTATGTAGAGTTAGCATGTATGCGTGGGTTCCCCACTTATTTTTCCTCGCCCCCACAAGACATGCATGTTAGATTATTTGATGACTTGTCACATGCAAGTCGCCTTGAAAAAAAAGCATCTGTGAAATGACAGTAGAATAAATAAAGATCTGCCCTGCTGTATTTATTCTTCTTAATGCAGATGTAGTTTGCAAAGTAAAGGAGATCACCATGTTTTCCTACCCACCATAGATGTACTGTCACAAGCATTTAATAAAACGTGACTAGCTTGTCGGATGCTCGCATTGAAATCAATGTGAAGTTACATGTCCCAGCTGCATCATGTGACCTTTGCAGCAGCATGAACAGGCGCAATTTCTGCTTGTGTTGTGTTCTGCATGAATGCACTCACCTAACACATTCATTCTGCTCAACACTGACTGCACATTGATACGTTCCAGTGCCTCCACCAGACAAACAACAAAAATTACTTTGGTACCTGATACTCAGTAATATCGAAATGTCTCCGATTTACAATAGCAAAGCATTATTTATGAATGCATGCAGATGCATGTATTTCTCAACTCACCCACATACAGATGTGTGTGTGAACACACAAGGGAAGTTTAGTCTTTATCCAAACATAAAATACTATAGACAAGCTTTTGTGGTCGAGGATGGAGATGGCTCCTTTTCCTGGTTGGTGGCAGAAGGAGCTTAAAAATATTTCATATCTGTTCTTTATTATATGTTAAAATGCAATTTGTATGCCACACTGAACATGTATCAGTTACCCAAATACAATGAAAATGCTAATGGCAGGTATATAACCAAGACATGGAGTGAAAAGCACCTTGTTTGGAAGCAGTTGGTGGTGTAATTTTACCAGTGAGATTCAGAGTCTGTCACCCTGTTCTTCCAGCACATTGCATCAGACATTTCTCAGCAGCATGCTGACATGGAGGATCTTAACCCAGTTGAACACTAATGTGATCAACTTGGGCGTGACGCATGTGCTAACGTGACCAACGTGACCAACGCAACCAAACTGGTTGACCTTGAACAACTCCCAGTTGAGGAATGGGAAGCCATCTAGCGAAGTAATGTGACCAGGAAGGTGACCGGCTTGAGGAGGTCCAAAGCTGATGTGTGAGCCATAAAATATGGAATTAAATGTCGAATTTTTTGTTTTGTTTTGTTTTAATTGCGGTGAACATGTTTAGGTTGGTCACATGGGTATGGGACGGGTATGGGCAGTAGTTCTTTAGTTTAAGACACCTGTGTGTGTGTGTGTGTGGGGGTAGAGAGAAGGCAGGTGGTTTGCCGTATTTTTTGACAACCATCTGAGTGAATTGCTGTGATATATTTTCTTTGCTTTTAGATTATGTTAGTCTATGTTATATTGAGTTAATTTTTTTTTTTTTTGTAATAAAGTTATAAAAGATGTCATTTGGATCTCAGCGGATTTAGCTCTTGTAGCTGTGGATGGAGCATTCACACACTACGGAGGTTCCTGACAGTGAAAAACTATGTGTTGTGTGATATGTGTTGCTTTCCACCAATGTACAACACAAACAAGCTGCTTTATCAAAAAGGAGAAATAATCAACCAAACACATTTCCTTATTTTTTGTATTAGGTTTTTACATTGATGTATTTATTCATGGATACCTGATGTGTACAGCAGCAGTTCCATTGATTTTGCTCCAGCACCTTCAGATTTATGTCCTGAACGTCCATCACCAAACTCAGCTCTCCTGCAGCAGCCCGGTCGTGTAAAGGTAGGAGACAGTTCCAGCCTGGATCTGAAACGTCTGTCCCTGGATGTGGTGGCTGGAGATCTGCTCACTGGTCTGGCTGATGGAGATGGGCTGGCTGCTCTGGCTGCTGATGTGAATGGCCTGACTGTTCTGCTCCCTGCTCACCTGCCCCTGCGGGCTCTCCTGAGCCACAGCCAGCTGCTGTAGCGGCTGGTGCATGACCTGCAGCTGTGGGAAAGGACGCTGTACTATCTGAAGTGGATGTGGGGGGCCGTGGTGAGCCTGCAGGTGCTCCATTGCTTCTTTGCTCAGTGTGATAACATGCATCTGCTCAGGCTGGTGCATCATCTGGCTCTCCAGCATACTGACAGAGTGAATCTGAGGGGTCTGCGCCACCACATCGCTCTGACTGACTAGGGCCACGTTCTGCACATGTGCGGGTGGCTGGGTGAGGAACGTGAGTCTAGAGTGGGCTGACTGTACCATCTCCCCTTCTGCAGGGACGAGGTTAATGTCTTGGTTCTGACTCTGTACAAAATTAATGTTGTTTCCACCCGTCACCACCAACTGGATCTCCTGCTCAGAGCTGAGGGGGGGCTGGTACTGTTGCAGATGTAGGATGTTAGTTGCCTCCTCCTGCGGCGCTGCTGAGGGCCCGGCTGCCGCTGCATCTGATGAGGCTGGTCTCTCCTTATTGTGCGATTTGGTGTGTGTTTTCAGATTGTCCGGACGTGTGAATGAAAGGCCACAGAAGGAGCAAGTGAAGGGCTTCTTTCCTGAGTGGGAGGCGATGTGTCGTCGTCTCGCACTGGGGTCTGAGAAAGACTTACTGCAGATGCTGCAGTTATATGGCTTTTCACCTCTGCAAAATAAAAAAGAAATTTAATTACTATTTATTTATATTTTAATGTATCATATGACATCTGCTTAGAAACCCTTACAGTAACGACGATGCAGTGCCTGCTCATTAATCAACAGTCAGTTCCTAAACCACTGGATCCAATTTAATAACTTACATCTCAGATATTTGTTGGTAAAAGCTTAAAAGGTCCCTTTTTTTTTTCCCCCCCACAATTTTGTGTGATTTTCTGAGTTCCAAAAAATATGTTTTTAAAGAATATGACCTCAAATTCAGCCTTGGTCCTTAATTTCAATCACTCCAAAAGTTTTTCTCTTGAGCTCTACAGTATGAGCTCCATCTGTGTCTGAACCTTTAAATATTCATGAGTGGTTCCTGTCCACGCCCTTCTCAGGAAAAGTATGCAGCCTTTGCTTGCGCTTGCGTGGTAATCATAGAGGGCAGACTCAGCTAGCTGGGGGAAGGATCAATGGCAGTATCTACTACTGGAGGGGAGTTATTTCCCTTCATGATGTCATAATGGGAAAGATCTCAGGCTCACTCATTGAAGCACACATTTTTTTAAAAAGTGGAGTAAAAATAGAGATAGAAGTGACAGAATTTTCTCATTTTGGGGTCTCATACATAGGCTATGGGGACACATGACTATTACAAAACCTATTAGAAAGTGAGTTTTGCATAATATGTGACCTTTAAACATGAGTAAGATTGTCAGAATGAA